>NW_026865384.1:0-51766 GCF_026571515.1 Ruditapes philippinarum | reverse complement strand
GCAAAATTTGTAAAAAAAAAATTTCATAAAAATAAAAATATGTTTATTTTTGTAGCAAGACATATTCTTTTTTCTTTTTTAGGTATAAGCACAAACCCACGTTGAGGGTAAAATATGGCGACATTCAATTTTTGATAACGGGGGAAAAACCCCCTATTTAAACCCCCATTTTCCCTTTTTTATGCAAAGCTTGTTTAATTTCCTAAACATTCAACTACGTAAAAGGGCCCCTGGAAAAAACCCCTAAACCCAAACCCCCGGTTAAGGGAAATGATTTAAATCAACACTTTTAACCTCTTAAATTTTTTTTAAAATTAAATTTTTGACAATTGTTTTAAAATTTATACCCACAAAATTTTTAAAGGGTTTTTAAACCTGATAGATATTTTTTATATTAAAACATTGTGATCATTTTAAAATATAATTTATTTTTTGAAGTTATAAAAAAATTTTTAAAACTTTTTCTTCTTTTTAAATTATTTCAGAAATCGGGCTTTTGGTTTTTGATTTTTCCCACTCTTATTTTATTTTTGGGGCCCGGATCTATTTTAAAAATTACCCCTTGTTCACTGAAAAAGGGGGCCTTTTATGTTCACATTTATGATTTAAAAGGGAAAATCACCCCCTTTAGCAACAAAAGATATTTTAAAAAATATTTTTTCACTTGTGCTGCCAAAATTAAAAGTTTAAAAACAGGTCTCTTTTATAGATTATAATTCTTTATTCAAAAATTTTAAAACAGAAATGTTTTTAGAAAAGAAACTTTCTTTTTATTTTAAATGTATTCATAAGGATTTGTCCCAAATAAATGGTTTTTTAAAAACCCCTTAAAATTATATTTAATAATTTAAATTTTTAAAATGCTTTTACCCGGTCTTTTTCGACAATCTTTTCACTTGATAGAAAGATCCATCAATGTCATTTACAATAACACCCTTTCTTGACTAGCTGACATTATTCTAATGAATGCGTTTTACACAATAAGGCAAGTAATCTTTGCTGGGACAAAAATCTTTTTAAACTTAGAATTTCATTTGTATATTGAATTGCTGAAAGTCGTACAATATTGTTAATTGACTGCGCATAGTATGTCTACTGAAGCTGAGTTAGTATGTGATACATTTCAAGATTGAATTTCGAACAAACGAAAAATTCAAGGAGCAACGTAACCGACTATTTTATGTGCTTGCGTAATGATACTAAATGAAACAATAGCTGTATTTTAATACCTTTACCTGACTGTGAAATTTGCCAAAAGGCAACAGAAGCAAAAGATATTTCAGGAAGGTAAATGGCCAGTGAGTAACTTTTAGAAATTTTAGCGGGAAACCAAAAACGTAAAAAATTGATATGAGCGTGACAACAAAAGACATTTTTTACAACTGACTGGAGAGGAAATTTAATATGTCGTGTTGCAAACTCGTAATTTGACGCTTTATCTTAATAACTGATAAAGTTTCACCTTTTTAAAGGAAAAAACAATCTTTTTAAAGTCCGCAAATTATTTAATTGTTTTAAAAAAAATTTTTAAAAAATGAAAAAAAACAGCCCTAACTGGTTTAAAAAAAGAAAAATTTGTTTTTTGAAGGGACAGGGGGAAAAATTGACTTTTAAAACGAATTTGATTTTTTACCAAGTAAAACTATATACAAGTTTAGACAAGCGCAACAAAAAAACACAAGTTCCCATCTTAATGTTAGCCCATTTTTCTTTTTGTTAAAAAACTTTGGAAAAAAGATAAAAACTAAATTTGTGCTTATAAAAATTAGGTTTCTTAATAAAATGCCCTTTTTACTTTATTTGAGTTTTTTAATAAACTTTCTTATACATTAAATTAAAAACAATGTTTGATTTCTACTTTTGGAAAAACAAGAAAAACCCTATTAATGATATTTTATTCTCTTCTTCCATTTATACTCTACAAGTTACATTCATTTTGAAATTAAATGAAATCAAATCAGTTAAGTTAACTGACATATTAATGAATTAATCAAATCGGGACTATTTGGCACATGAAAAGAACTGACTGACAAAATGATGTTTCTATTAAATAAGATTATTAAAAATAGCACAGGTTGACCCACTGCCTTTGAAATAATCTGCAATTTATGATCTTATTATTCAAAAACATCTAATTGATTTTGAAAACATGCCAAAACACATTTCTTCCTTAAAATAAAGAAAATGGCTTATTTCCATGTCTGACAGACATTGTGAAAAAGATAAGAAATTGTAATTGAAGTTTCAGAATGATATATTAACCAATTTCTGATGTGATGCTGGATAAACGCGCGTTATTCCCAATTTGTCAAAAAGATATTTTTTGGGCATTTAAGAAAAATTTTATCCCGCTTATTTTACTAATGAAATCTGAAAATAAAAATTACAAAATTATATAACCCGTTTTTATTAAAAAAATCTTTTAATTTTTTAACTTAAGGTAAGGGAAATGAAAAAAAAACCAAATTATCGAATTTCAGTATTATATTCACGTCAAAAAATGATTTTTTTTAAATGAAACCAAAAACCCCTCTTTACAAATTATTTTTTAAAGGGTTGTCTCGAAAAAGGCCAACCCAGCTGTTTTCTCCCCCCGTTGTACCCCTGCCCTTGTTTTGGGATAAAAGTGTATTTTTTAATTTTTTAAGTTTAATTGTAAATTGTAGGGGCTTTTGGAAAAAAATTGTTTTGTAAAAAGGGTTATCTAAATACCCGTTTTTTTGGGCTATGAAATAAAAAAATCATTTTTCCTACTGTTTAAGCTCAGCATTTTTATGTAGACGTTTACACATCAACTGTGTATCTTGCGTACAAAGGACCGTAGTGCTGTTCCGTTAAGTTTTTTTCAATAGATTTAAAAAAATGACGAATTTTTATACCAAAGAGAGTCAATCAACATGTTTTCTTTAACTTAAATTTTTTATTACCAAAATAGTATCCCAGTTAAAACCGTTTTTCAAATTATTTTTGAGTCATCAAAGTTTTTACATATGTATTTATATATCTACCATTAACATTGAAAGGAAAAAAGGCAAAGGTATATGTCTCTCATTCAAACCTCTCTCATCTAAAACAAACTTGTTAAAAAGCACTGGGTTATTAAGCCAAATTTATCGAACAGGTTGTACTTTTTATGAATAAACAAGAGTAGTTATATCAAATATGTCACTTGCATTACACAAAGCTAATGAACGTTCTTCATGTATGTTATAAGACGTCCCACGAAAAGATATATTGACATAAGTCAGAGTATTCTTGTCAAACAGAAAGAAGAGGATACGAAATAGGTCAAGCAAAAATAGATGAGGTTAGATTAAATATCGCCGCGAAGAATGATAAACTGATTTCCTGTTCTTGATGTATGATTTATTCCAAGTTGAGATGATGTCTTTTCTTTTTAAAGAATATGTAGTAAAATATATTTAAAAAAAACCCCAAAAAAACTAATCACTAGGGGTTGCAATTAAATATTTTATGTTGATATGTGAACCTAGACATTTCTCGTTATTTTGTCCCAGAATTCTTTAGACGTATCTCAAAATCACACTTAAATTCCTAACTTTTCTCATACAAATGACAATTAATGACAGCAACTCAGCAATACTGTTACGTAGTTTGCTATTGGTAATAAAGTTACAGCGATTAAGGCAAGCATATATATATTTTATAGATTGAATAAATGCTATCTACATCCATATAATTATCATACTTTTTATTGTATTACTTTATCATTTCTTCTATAATCTCATCAGTTAAATAACATAGTCATCATACAATTTAATACCATACAAAATAGAAGTAGTCAATAAGTCATAAATTCAAGTGCTTTCTATTTCATCAAACTGTTTTTGTTTATTGTTGTGGATCAAATATATTATATTGTTTGTTCCAAGTACCTCATAAACAATTGCATTTTGGGCCAATATATTTGACATTTTTTTTTGTGACGTCAACATCGTATATCAAATTGACATACGCCATAGTAGAAAAGCCAAAATAATTACTATAACATTAATATAGGTCAAGTGTTTGAAAGAGATCAGAAGACTTTGTATTGGATATCATTAATAATGATTATTGCTTTTAGTACAACTCAATTGTGATCATCGGATATGGTCATATCGTGTATTAGATTTGACAGTAAACTGAAGCATCGTAACAAATCTTGTTCAATACAGAAAAAAATTCAAAAAATGCAAATTCAACTTTTCTATCTAAGACGTTTGGTTTTTCCTAAATATCGGAAAAGGTAGCAGATAATGTATACTACAATGATCATAAAAAACTATACGTACATGATACGTTATATGAGCAAACACACTGTTTAATTACTAAGAAAATTTAATACCGTTTTTACCCAAAAAAAATGCCCCCCATAAAATTTTTAAAACAAAAAAAACCCGTTACAATTAATTCTCTTTTTGTAGGGATATACATTCGCCCTTTAAAGGGGTTTCGAAAAATTCCTAATTTCTGATAAAACCCATTTCCCTTTTCGCTCTCCACAAAATTTTTAAATTTTTATTTTTGTCATCTCTTTTTTAATTTCCCAATTTGGAATGATCTTAATATTTTTTTCGGGCCCCCTTTTCCCAAGTTGCTTTAACGCTTAAATTTTTCTTGGGAACATAATTTTTTTGGCTGTTTTATATGGGACAGAATGTTTTTTTTACTAAAAGTATGTCTTTCTTTACCGGGTTTAATAACAATCATTTTTGGGGCGAAAAAATTTTGAATATTATTTACACAATAAATTTGGTCCAATAGTTACTTATTTTTTAAGATTTGTTTCTCACATTGACAATAGCCATTCATGTAAGATGTAATTTATATCGAAAAGTAAAAAAATAATAAGATAATAAGGAAAAGATAGGGTTGTGCAGAATCAATCCTTACACATTTTGTTGTTATTTATATTCGAATAAAAAATCAAATGTGAGAAAGTGTCTTTTTTAATTATTGAACTTTTATTATGTACTATGAAATATACCTATATCGTGTCATAACACCTCTATAATATAACAGCAGGGAAACGGATACAAGGACGAATAAAGGACGGATAAAGGACATGACATGTCAATTGCAGCTTACGATTAACAATATATTTAAGGAAAATAATACGACAATAAATTTGAACATTAACGATACGTACATTACTACAAATACCATTTTAAATTGACGAACAATATATAATATCCTTTGTATTATAATTGTGTTAGTATTTTGGGCTGAAGGAATTTATTATCATTATAAACGTGATATATTCACGCCAATGTCGATTAATTAATAACTTTCAATCTGACCTACACAAATACAAATCAGTTATCGTTTTGATAAGAATACTCAACAAGTAAACACAAGAAAAGCATTGATGCAAAGCATCAAAGGGCGTCCAAGCAAGAAATGCAGCAGGTGAAGATGAACTATTAGACATATGATGACAAGATATTCTTATAATCTTTTCAATGGTTAATTGGTTGTTATCACTTATGAATAAACGGACGAAAGACATTGTTCATTATGAACTTTGATTGGCATGCTAGAGATTTAGAATATTACTTGTTATTTCTTTATGATCGTGATTATTAATAGCAACGGATATACATGTATACAATCATTTATAAGCCATATGTGTTACGCATGATCAACACCACACTTGTGTAATTATTATGTTATCGCTGTTAGAGAAGAACCCCACTTAAAGGGGCTACACTGAGGTCTGACGGGTAATTTGGTGTCCAAAAAAAATGTATACAAATTTCCCCACAAATCACAATATTATGACTAAAATAACAATAACTTACACTTTAACCAACCCTCTAACAACAATTATGCTAGAAAATGCATATTCACATTAGCTTTTGATGCAAAAATGAAAGTTGGTTTTCCCAGACATGTACAGAAGTTACCCACAATTCATCGGGTATAACTAAAATACGCAACGGACATTTTTGGAACAACAGAGTAAACGGGGGTAAAAAAAGTCTATTGATTTTTTCTCAACTCTCTAACCTTTCATGTTTATATAACTTGATTATAACGAAGAAAAACTGTATAAAAGATAATCAAGTTAGCAATTTCGTTGTCTTGAAAAATCAAACGCCAGCGAAGCGGTCATTTTCTAGACAAAACGGAAAGATATTATATACATGTACAATTATTTTCATTGACATTTCAGTTTCAATTTCAATATTCTAAGGCAAACATAATGCATCGGTGATATTTATACTAAAACGAGCACAGTGTAATCACACTAATAAAAGTATTTAACGCTATCTATAACGTATTTAAATCAAATACAGTTAATGACATGTCTGACATTTGATTTGATTGTTTGTATTTGGGATGGAGTGAGGGTTACGTCACACAAAACTGTGTAGGTCATTTTGGCGACACTTCAGTTTTACTGGTGGAGAAAGAACTCAGGTGCCCTCTTTGCAAAATTGTTTCTGGCACAAACGGGCATCTGTGTATGTAATGCGTGACGTTTCGTAGGCTATCTTGATAGGATCGTACATACACGTTCCACATACAATTACATCATATTCATACCATAGGCAAAATTAAATGCACGTTTCCTATTGTAACAATATGAATCCCCAGAAAAAAACCTATGAACTAGCTTCTGAATGTGGCATTTCTATCGTTATTCCATAAAAGCACCCCCCCCCCAAAAAAAAAGAATGAATACATCAATGGGCATGCTCTGGAGTGTTGGTATTTATTACCTGCACTCCAGTTACGCACTGTGCATGTATATGAATTCGATTTAACTCTGACACGTTTTCAACAGAAAAGTCTTCAAACTATGATACAATAAATGTTTATGATTCTATTAGAAACTTGTTTAGAATTTAATTATTTTTTGGTGAAAACGATATAGTTTACTTGTACTACAGATAAGATCAAAGTGCTGAAGGCACTGAAGAAAAAACGGATAAACTATCACATTTTCACTCCAGTTTCACAGGTAAATTAATTTTATATGTCGCGGTTTACATCTAAATATCAGCTAACCTTTGCTTTTTGAGACTTTTGTTTTTGAAAATAATCTAAACGAGTAAAATAAATCCTCTTTTATAGGCAAATAATTTAATAAGTAGCATCCCCGATTTCTCTTTCATAAATTGGCTTTAGCAAATTCTTTTCTATTCAAATATTAAGAACATTCTGTCAGTGACGTGTCCTCTACTTGAAATCTTCCTGGTGTGTTTTTTTTTCGGTAACAGGAAGAAAATGACAGTCTGTTCGTATCATTCGGTAACAGGAAGAAAATGACAGTCTGTCCATTTGATCTTGACTGTGAAAAATCATGTTTTGTGAACCAATTTATCCTGCCGATAAAGATTTTGCAAGCAATCTGGTGGTTTATGTTCTAGTGCTTACACTTAATTTTTAATTCCAAAGAACATTTCTTAGGAGACCTTTAACGTTTGATTACGGTATAATCACTATAATCGAAATACTTGGGAATTAATTCCTGTTACTGTGAAATTTTTCGTTCACGTGTTTAAAATACTTAAGTAGCTCTAAAATTTTCAAAACGATATCCAGTATTTCCGAAACAATTTACAAAGGCTTTTAATACACAATCTTATGAATCTTAAAGTATTACGAGAACTACCCATTTAATCTCCAGAAATACATATGAAAAACAAGATAAATCAAAAGGCTGCAAGCTCTGTGGTATTTTCTGATCTTTGCAATATAAATCGCACTGTACAACTGTATTATTTTCCTGTATAAGTTTATTTTTATGTACTATAATTCTTCTTGCTTGGTACCAGAGTTTGAAACATTTTGCATGACTAGAGTTGCATCAAAAATCATTTATGCTCATTTTTATGACAGCCACACTTTATCCTTGCATATCGTGGCTATTTCCTTAACAAAGCAACTTTATAAAAAATAATTGCCTTGAATTGGATTTGAACCCCAGACACACTAAACGAGCGCGTTACCCTTGCACCACGGAGAAGATATACGAACAATGCCTGAATAAAATCAAGTAATACTAAATTTAGATTTTTCACTGCATTTCGGGTTAATTTCGAGGTTTTTTGTTCAAGATAAACCTGTTCTTTAACATTGATGTAAATAATTTAACAAAAATCTTCTCGCCAAAACAGTCCGACATGTATATATTCCACTACTCGACAGTCAGATTTATTTGTGAAATAAGCTCTCGACATCGCTTAAAATAGCATTTTCATTGATTAAAATGATATTCATCCGCGTAATTTGTGAATGTGCATTCATTGACAATTCTATAAGCCAAAGTTACTTTTAAACTTTGAATGCGTTGTAATTTGTTGGATATTTATAACAAAATAAAATATTTCTTTCTTTGAAATCGGTAGTTTTCAGGTGTTTTAAGAACTGTTTGTTGTTAGTTTTGTCGTGAAACCGCTGTGTCAGAGATTGAATGTTAGCTTTGTATTTCCTAATCTTCGATCAGAAATACAAAAAGGAATGGTAACATTCAATGAATACAACACCCACACGACCAAGCAAAACAGGACCACAGCTAAATTATCAATGAAAACATTAATTTCAGACTTTCAAGTGGTAAATAAAAAGAATAAACAACAAAAATGAAAAACAGGAAGAAAGAAGAGACAAAAGTAGAGAAAAGTAAAGGTTTTCGTGCTATAAAGAAAGAAAAGCAGCGTTCTCTCCCTAACTTATTTATGCAATGAAATGCATCCGATCAATATTTAGCCATTGTAGTTTTTGAAACCAGTCACTCGTGTTTTCAAAATTGTCGGGAAATGAACCCGACTTTTTTATCAAAACATTTACAAAACTATTAACAATGAGTATGCCATGATAAACAGGCTATAAGGAGTAAAAACAATGGTTTATATATGCATTGCCCTTTACCGTCTAGGAGTTGGAAGTATTATAAAACATAATTTAAGCAATGGTTGTTGTATGAGGGGAGGTTAATAATATCTTACTGAATTCTTAAAGTTACTTTTACTTACCTGCCATTCACATTTGTCTTGCTGTATCATGATTTTGTTTGTTTCGTTTAATTTGAAAGAAAGTTAGGGTTTAAAAAACAACAACTATATAATCAGTTTTAAGTTTATTTCACTAGTCACGGCATTATCCCTGCTGTGGAAGCTTGACTATGTCGGGGGCTGCGTCATGTGAACGTTGCCGTCGCCTGGATTGTCTTTATTCCAGTTTTCCTTTTTTACTCTTATAACGCTCTCAATTTCTTTTCCACCGGGAAGCTTTCAATATATTGGTAACATTAAAGCACAGCTCAATTGACCCATCACTAGCACGGAGGCCTTCCAATAAGAAAAAATTTATCAGGATATCTGCTAAATCAATAATGATAATAATAATATTAATAGAGCCAGATTGTAACTCTTTTCCGACCTTCTTGATAATGTTTACCATGTGCATGAAACAGGTATCAATTACCTATAGTTTTGAATGTCTAGATCAAAACATAGTAATCTTTTCATCAACAAAGTTTACATCCAATGCGGATAAATATGCAAGTATGTATGTAAAATGGTAAATATTAAATTTCAGATCTATCTAGCAAAGGAGATCGATTTTTTCTTAAAAAAATTTAATTATGTGCACTAGACATACATTAGAAATATTATCTAATAAAGTTGAAGCCTAAATGTCCTATAATGAGGCCGGATTCATTCTCTATTTAGCCAGTGCTTTCAGTGCTTTGATCAGAGTTAAAGAGAAAATTCTGGAATAACATTCTGTGTGTGCGTGTGATTTTTTATGCTTACAATATTCAAATTCATGTTCGTTGTATAAAAGGTATTACGAAGTTTTTTTTCCTGAACGGGTGTCAGATAAACCAAAGTGACCTTTGAAATAGGACCCATTACACTGATTGACAAAGTAAATTTTCTTAGCCTAGATATCATGATATTTTAACCATTACAAAGTTAATACGTAATATTTAATAATTACACGAAAGCTCTCAAATTAACATAGAATATTTGTAAAATTTGTGTATGTCAGTTTCGAACTCCGTACGTTTAGCTAAATTCATCATTGTAATGGAGAAAAAAACATGATTACAACAATGTAATGCTTTAAATATATTGAAATTGCTTTTGAAAGATTTTTCTCACAAGAACATATGTGAACAACAAGAAATTTAACAAACAAACCCATTATTTGCTTTTAAATTTATGGATTGTTGGTATATTCCGGTTTCGCACTTTCGTTGCTGCCGATACACAAAAAATTCTCCGTTTCGCTTTTTAGTCATCCCGAGAATCATCACGTGACCGTTGTTTTTATTCAGATTTGCAAACTGTAAGGTGTTTAAACGCTTTTCCCACAAAATTGGAGAAAATATGTATTTCAAACGACTTGCCAATCCAAAGAAAACATATCAATGTATCACTGATTCTGTTTGAATGTCCCTAACTCGCAGGTAACAAAAAAATATCGGTTCGTGAAATTTTACTTTTTTTTGTGACATTCGGCCGTACCTCAGTGGAGTACCTTTAAGATATCTGTTCATATAACACTGGTTATATTACCATATTGATCATGTTGAGCATAATTGTTTATTATACAATAATTGTAATATCTATTTTAATAACAATTTTTAAAACCATAAAAATGTACATTTTTTCTCAATTATTGTACATATTTATTGTTTTTATCTCATATAGATAAAATGAACCATGTTATAGTTAATTGTTGTTGTTGGTTTTTTTTTAATTGTATGTTTATGTATAATAATAATCAATAAATTTGAGAGTTGATTTGTGTTTATTAATTATTGTAACCAAACTAAGTGACAAACATTCATTTTGGAAAAAAACTTATTTATCTGTAAAATATTTGTTCTGTTCTGTAACAATATCAAACATCTACTCCAAACCCGGTAGAGACCGGACAATAAACGTGTGATATCACTAGTAAATCCTGGTCAAAATAGACCGGGAGAGACCGGGGATTACCGATAGGAGTACATCCCTCTATAAATAGATTTTCGGAATGTTTAGGTCATCCACTCATCATTCTATTTACAGCTTTCGGATACATGTAAAACAATAACATACCATAATAACCAACTGTGTACTACAAAATGATAAATAAAAAAAACGCCGAAGAGCGCTAATTATTGACGGAAAAGGTTATTTCATTTGAAAATGTTTGCATTGCGAAATTCTCCAGTTCGCTATTCATTGTACATATCGGGACATTTCATTTTTAATTAATAATCAAGCACCCTCATACCACTCGGAATGATCGGCTTTTATCTTGAGTGACTAAAAGGCTCGAGAAGTTGCTGTCGCCCTTTCACAAAATCTGATTTCATTCCATAAAGGGCGCCGCGCTTCGGCGCGTACGCCAATTACATGCGCCTTGTTTTTTGATTTAAAATAAGATTATGTAGTTGAAGAGAATTGTCATAATTTTGTATTTAGACATTAACTTAATAATTTGTTTTAATAATGGAATATAGTAGATTTGTTTCTAATAACATCTTCGGAAAATATCAAAAGGCATTAATTGAGATATTAATATAATTTATATAGAAAACAATAGAAACAATACAGAAACTAAATTGTCTGATGTCATACGAGTAATTCAAGAAATGATTCTATGTCTATTAAGATCATAACTTCAATTAACTCTTTTTCTATAAAAATGTATGACTAAATAATGAATGAAAACTATGTTTAGGGATACCATTATCCAAACATATATTTTGACGAGAGTGTCCGTTGATTGGTATTACAATATTTGTTTAAAACAATATTTTCCTACGTACTGATGCCACAATTACTTCATATAACTTAATGAGATTGGGCTAATGTGAAAATATCATCATACAAAAAGTGTTTTGATGAATAATTCTTTTGAAATGCTGACAGAAAAAATATATCGTAAAATATAAGATGCACCACTACATTACTGTGCTATGATAAAGGGACCATCTATTCAAAGGGAAAAGCCGTTTGTAAGAAATTCAGTTACAACATATTAAGAAGTCGAATAAATTGATATGTGTCACATTACAATTTATATATTTGCTAATTAAGATAGTGTCACACTGAAAACCTCTGTCACACTGGACTGCGAATGTAAGCGACAAACTTGCGAACGGCATTCGCCATAAAGTTTCAAATATGTCTCAAAGTTTCTCAATTTCTTCGCACGAGTCGCCTGCCTTCGTTCTTTTGTCGTTCGAATTTTCAACATGTTGAACAAACAATCGTGCGACTAAATTTCTTTCAATGTATTCACAAAATCATCGCATAGATCGCAAACCCATCTCAATCCGATCTCTTTGTGGTTTCCAGGAATAAAGCCAGCTGATAATATGAAGTTTGACACTTTAAGGCCCTTAAAAATACTTAAAGACGAAGTTATGTAAAGCCTTGTCCCATATCAACCAATTTCTTAAAAGTTTGACAAGCTTAAACCATAAAATGAAATACAGCCTTTTTTTCTTTACAACCTAATACATACGTACGTCCGTACGTAAATACATACGAGGGACATGGATAGGCAAGGACGACGAGGAGGGCCCCTAGTACATGGTTACGGCTAGAAGGCAGACTCTTTGGTTGGCACCAACGTCCTTATCATGGCTTACTCAACTTTTCATTTCGTCTCGGATTACTGTACGTTTAGATGTTCATTGACGTACTACTTTCGGACTAAAATACATCTCTGTGGCTAATACTTTATGGAAATTTTTCGAAGTTCAATAATCACTACTTTGTACTTCAAAATAAGTCTTTAAGGGAATGACTGGTGACCGGGTTGTGTACCTGACAACGAAAGCTGATTTTTGTGGCTTAAAGGGCGGATGGACCCCCTTTAAACACAAACTACTACTACTGGCGCTTTAATCTTAAACTAATAGCTGTCAAAGTAACAGTTGTATTTTCAATATGCCACGCCGATGTAAAGGAAGCACTCTACCTGCACCAAGGCCCCACACAGAAATAGTCTCAGAGTATGCCGCACTCACAAAACACTCCTGTATCATAGTGATCACCATAGATGCCAAAATTAAATATGTAAACTTCTAGTTGGAGTCTACTAATTCTCTTTTTTTTGTCATAGTACACGCTCTCTGACCTCGATGGAGCTTGTATCCTAACATGTTTGCAGTGATGAAATTTCCTCAACTACCTTCCTCCACTCCTTTTCTGTTGTTTGAATTGAATGTTCCTCATGATAGTACTCATATATGACCTGACAAACCTCTCGCAAAACTTTGGCGACGGTTTGTGGGCCATTATGAACCCCCATGACGTGTGCACATCCCCAGTGGTAAGATACATGAGCGTGATTGCAAGCTTCAATTAAATTGATAATTGAAGTTGGTTTCTCTCTTTTGATGTCTAGAGCTGAATCTTCTACCGTTGATTATGCTAAATGACAGAGATGTTTTCTTTGTTACAAAAATAACGCCTTGCCCCTTATAATGTTTGAACCCATGCGTCCAGCAATCCTTAGATTACTAGTCCAACGCGTTTACAAAAGTTTACACTCGTTGCTTATTTCTGGTAGGCTCCAGGAACGGATTCGAGAGTGTTTCAATAAATTGATAGCTTCCAACACAATTGAACTTAAACAAATTAGTATGAACCATTTTTTTGTTAATGACACTATGAATTTAAAGTGTTTTTACATATAAGATAATTTGAAAAAAGACTTCTCTGTGTGTACTCTAAAGATGTTTTTTTAAATTTAAAAAGAGACTTTTTAGCATTCATCAGTATTTCAAAATATCACATTTAAGCAAAATATATATATTTAAACATTTTATTTATTTAGTTTTATCTGTGACGTTTTAAACAAAACAAATGAATTGTAAGGATGAACATTTTATTTAAATATTTTTAAAGATGTATCAATGTAAGTCATTTGTCTGTTTAAACGCTTTCAATGAAGATAATAAAACATTACAAAAACTCTGTAAAAATCGGATTTTTTTGTTGTAAAATAATAGTTTTTACTTTCACAATTTGTGTGGGGTTAACTCTGAGCTTTGTATGCTTAATATAAATTAATACAGCTTCTGTTATGCTATACTCAAATACTTGAACTATACTGATATCTACAAAAGGTGCAACTAGCCTTATCAATTTCTCATTTTGCAAACAAGTTTTATTCTAAAATGTTTACTTATGATGCAGATATATTATCAAACAAAGCGAACATTTTTCTCTTAACAAATTTCAGTACTCGGGTATATCTTTTAATTGTTAGAAAATGAAATATGTAGATTAAGAAACAAGATGTTTAAGCTTATTTAAAGAAATGAACTTTAGTTTTGAAACTGCCAACTGCCTTTTTATGATTAAGTACATTTGGTATTGTAAGTGTATATATTTTATATTTTATAAGTACTGAATACCCAAATAATTTCGACACAATGTCGGCAAAATACTAGAGTATTCCCGACGGACACACCATCCCACCCTATCGGGTTCTGCTGAGTTGAGGCTGGGGATTATAAGGGCCAGTTGGCGGGATTGACGAGATATGAACTGAAATGATCATTTATAGGATGATTTTCGGCTCAACGTCGGCAAAATACAATAGTATTTCCGACGGACATACCTATACTAGCTGACACGGTGACACCTTACAGGACACGAATATTCATTAATTTGTCTTCGGATTTTTTCCCACCATAAGTAGCATTTAAGTAGCCAAGATTTTGGTTATTCTGTCCAGCCGGAATAGCCAGAGGTGATAAGTAATTTGAAATTACATTATGGAATAAACCAATGATCTTTTGCACAGGTTTTACTGTATCATCTCTGGTAAGCCTGTTCAGCAGAACCGGATTCCGGCTAGCCGGATTAGCCGGAGCGGAACGTAAATGTGTTCCGGCTGCTCCAGCTCTCTGGCTTACATCACGAACATATTTTTAAGAGCATACAAATTTGCTGTTTAAATAGACCATGTTTTTACTAAAATAGTGAGAATGCATATTTATGTGTAAAATCCACCATGCGCATAGCGTGTAACAGATATTTGATAAAATTTAATTGACGTTGTTGAAGCATTCTTGTGCCATGCCATTATATGTACGTTTTGTTCTCAGTATTCTCACGTCGTGTAGTAAGGAACAAACAACGATAAAATCGTTAAATGAAAAACGGTATCTCTCCCTGACCGAAACTCAAAACCCTGACCAAAATCTGATTTCCAGCTTTTTAAATTTTGTGGACATTTCAATGGTGTGAAAGGATTAATTTTTCTGGATTTCTAGGTGATCGTGCTGGTGGTGGTGGTTTCTTTTTGAGTAAGAGTGTTGTTTTCTTCATTAGTATAGTGAGATTGAATTAAGTTTTTCTTTTTTAAATCAATTCTTTATACACAAAAGTCAAAACCGATAGTGTACAAAAAAGACACATTTTAAAAAAAAGTTTAAGATGTTTTGTGTAAGCAAGTTTAAGATACATATTACTTAAAGTGTTTTCCATATCTTCATAATGCAGACTGCAAATTTTCTGAGTCCGAGTGGTAGCATCTCTGAAATAAAGTCCGACTTCACAGCCTTTCCTATTTTTATTAAAAAATACGACAAACACCGACGTTTTAAAACAAATGATTAAAATCAATCTAGAAAACTGTGTTTACATTCGTCGTACTTTTAAAATAATTTTCAAGAAGGTTTTCAAATGATTTCTTATAGGTTATGGGAAAAGTCCAGGTGGGGTCATTCAGAGAAAAACCACATCCCGTTATCATTCAGAATGTGCGCTATGACGTAGAATCCTACCATTGATAACGTAGAATCCTACCATTGATAACGTAGAATCCTAACATTGATAACGTACAATCCTACCATTGATAACGTAGAATCCTACCATTGATATTCAAACAAAAAGAAATTTTTTTTCAGCTAACTGAAGTGATTACTAACAATAACATTTGGTCATATTTCAACATCCGTGGAAATTATTTCCGCAACTTATTGTGTATTTTCTATTAATAGAGAGGAAAGGAATGACACACTGTCGTGACCACATAATCTATCTGTGTAAATTGTTTTACCTTACTGCTTCAAATTGAAACAGCAGCGGTAAAAAAGATCCATTTGACTTGAAGTTAGTACTAAATTTCTCACGAATTGTCCTAATCAGTAAGTATATTTGCATACAGTATACATGTATTTTCATGCTTCATAATTAATTAACGACTACGATATTATGTTAAAATATGTCGTATTGCATGGTTTTACGTTCATATTGTTGAAAAAACTGTACAATATTTATTTTAAATATTTATTTATTAGCGCTTATCACTCATAATAAATTTGTTAAAATAGTGCGAGAATATCTGACTAAAGTAAGAGTAGAGTATTTTAGTATCGATTACATTGTTACAATCATTAATGATTAAATAGGTAGGCGCTGGGCATAATATTTTTATCTTTAAAATTGCAGGTTGAAACTGAAGTATGTTTTGGCGAATATTTCATCTTGTTTGGCTAACAAAATGTAAGTGTCTTCGTGTTTTGTTTTCACCATCTACGAGGTCGCAAACTATTTTTGTCTAATAAATCTAACAAATGTAATACAAAGTACGTAACATCTTTTAATGTGTAAGAAATATGAACAATGGTTCCTAAATGCGTTCTTACTTGATAATATGTCAATAATATCATATTGGTATTACAGATTTGGCATCAGAAAACGTGATTCTTTTACCAGATTCAAGTGATTTGATGGAAAACAGAAGTTTGGAGTTAACATGTTATGCTCAAGAAAATGCTCGTTTCACAAAATGGACATCCACGAAAAGAAGCTTTTCTTACTTATCCTTTTCGGATGAAAAAGGATGTACAGCAAATGGATTCCTTAACGACACACAATACTTTGAAACAAGTTGTTATAGAAACGGTACTTTCAAAGTTAATATCAAGCGACTGAATATAAGTAATCATGAACAAGCATGGTATTGTTATCATGACTTTTATGAAAGTAATAGTGCAGATATAAGTGTTCAAGGTAAGCATTTATGTTCTTCAAACTAAATAATTTTACCAGTATGGATTGGAAACCAATTGTGTGGGACATCTTAAACACAAAAAAATATTGCTACAAATATATAGATTACCTGGAAAACGGACAGTATTTTCATTCAATAAAATGGCCTTCATCTCCCCTGGATCATTCAACCGAAATAGTGTGCTAGGAATATTACAATATTTATTTTTAATGTTAAAGTCAGCTGTATTTTTGAGATGTCTGCTACTTATGACTACGCTCTTGGCAGTGTAATTTTGTGCATTCATGAATGCTTAATTTAATGTATGTTTGCTTTGTAATGTAAAGCAAACTACTAGACCAACACGATAAATATAACTTTTGTAAAGACCACAATGCGATGTTACATGCCTATCATCTATAATTCTAAGAAGAATAATTTTGAGATATTTTTGCTATACAAGTTAATATAAATTGAGTTACCTCGGGGCAGGACGATTTTCAATCCTTATCAGCACAAACAAAGTATCATTCGAACGAATAAAAGATTACCATGTAAAGATTTCAATCGCGATAGCACTGTTAAATATTCTTGTTATAATATATTTATTTGCTTTTCATACATGTAAATCTCTGATAAGATTTAAAGTCCAAGACTTATGTTTATCGAATGTAAATTGTCTAACAAGGTTAGCTTTTTAAAAAAGCTAGTAGCGACTCCCTTCGTAAATTTTTGTCCAGGGGTGTGTTTAAATGTAAAAATGATAGTTTTTTTAGCTGAAGAGACTTCAGCGAACATCAAAATAAAAGTGACATATAAAGTTATGGAAGCCAGTTCTCTCAGTTTTAACAAAGAGGAATATGAGTATATATGAAGATGCATGTAAACAGATAGAATGAAGTCCCTTTGTCTATGCACATTTACTATATGGCCTGTTGACCTTGACCAAAAAAATGCTAGATAGGTAGAATTCATAAAGATGTATTTTTATACGAAGTTAAGCTGTAATGTGTTATTTAGTTTTGGAATGAGTGACAGACACAAGTCCTAAAGTAAACACAAGATGTCAATCAATTCAGCCAGAAAAGCCGGGATCGTATTAAAAAATATAGGGATCCCGGGAATTGACCAGTTCAAGAATATAGTTTTCAGAAAAGCCGGGATCGTATTAAAATATATAGAGATCCCAGGAATTGGCCAGTTCAAGAATATAGTTTTTCAGAAAAGCTGGGATCGTATCAAAACATATAGGGATCCCGGGATTTGACCAATTCAAGAATATAGTCTTAATTAGTCATATACTTAATAAGTATTGTGATTTTTGCATAATAAATAGCTCTAAATATATCTATATCCTAAGTTAAATAAATTAAACGTTCATTACATACAATAAAAAAATAAAAAGTTAACGTTTAATGGCCTTTCATTACGACAATAATCAACACAAATATAGTTTATTAGGTTATCCTCTATATCTGATACGATCCCGGATCCCGGGATTTTCCCCACATACACTAAATACCGGAAAGGATAAAATGACCGAAAAAAAAGAAAAAGAAAAAAATCACAGAACCAGATGTACACTTATGTTAATTAACCAAACGAAAACTTACTACAGAGAAAACAGGTGAAATCGCTAAATCAAAAGTCAGTGTAAATATGATTTATTGAAAAGAATTCATGAAAACAAACATTTTAATCATCAGTATATCTTTGCGCTCAAAGCAATACTTGCTGCTTTTTAAAAATGGTGTGGAAAATGAAGGTTTTTTGACGCTATGTAAGATTAAATTTGATTGGCTTAATATTTTTGGATTCCAGCCCTGACAGATAAATTTTGTAGAAAGCTCAAAGCCAAGCTTCGATTAAATTTATGATGGATTCGGAGTTTTAGGTTATTTCTCAGTAAAATCCTAGCGTAATACCGACTCGCCGTGACTAGCCGGCATTAAACCAACAGCATGGGCTTCTTGCAGGTTCGTTTTAAATAAATCAAAGAAGTAAACACATCAATTTAATCAACCAAAGACAAAGTAAATATGACTAACAAATGTGTAATAGTTTAAAAACTTCTCCCTCCAGTAATGATGTTTTTCTCACTTAAGTTTTCTGTGCCTATAAATCATGTTAAAATTCATATACTAACTACATATTGAACTTGCTATTTCTTGCTCTTCACGCTTTTTATCTAATTAAAAAAAATTCAGCGATTTTTCATTTATTTTAAACCTTTTTACTTTTCAGTTCCTATTAAATACGTGAGGATCAAAAACGTTTTAAAAGATGTTGTAACAGTAGAAGAAAATTTTACAAATACATTTACTTGCATGACATCTGAAGGACGACCAGATGCAAGTATTACGTGGACAAAAATATCTAAGAAATTCATCAAGACAGATTTAACACAAACTGCGATATACAATATTTCTGAACAAGACAATGGCATGATAATATCTCAAAGTAGAATTGATTTGAAACTGCTTCGCTGGGACAATGATACGCGTATAATTTGTGAAGCCACAAATGATATATCAAATACAACAAGAAGGGAATTTACACTTTATGTCCAATGTAAGTTTAAGTTGTTAATTTTGTCTTGTTTACC
Source organism: Ruditapes philippinarum (assembly GCF_026571515.1). Lineage (NCBI taxonomy): Eukaryota > Metazoa > Mollusca > Bivalvia > Venerida > Veneridae > Ruditapes > Ruditapes philippinarum. Next base: position 32,187 of record NW_026865384.1, on the reverse strand, counting down.
TATTTAGCTGACGGACAACATGTTCTAAAATGAGAAATTAAAAATTCATCTAACATAGAATTGATAAGATTTTTCAACGTTCTAGTTTTAAAATATGTGGTAAAACTCTAGCGTATGAGACTTAAATAAAAAGAGCAAGAAGATATGCACAAGCTTCCACAACATTCCGTATTATTTTAAATACATTTCTTGGCACACCATTTTATCCAAATTTTATAGCGATCATGATATAAAACAACATTTGGTCGTTTTCGATCTGTTGAAAGGGTGCTTGTATCTTTCGAGCATCAACACATATTTACACATAAAATATAATGTTGTAAACTCCCTTCAGAGCGGGCGGGGACTTAGTCTACTTATGCAGTACTTTGATATCACACACACATACGACTTAGCAACGTATTTCCTTAAATATAATGTAAGAAACTTTAAAGCTTCACCAGAAATAAAGCATTTATTAAATAAAAACGGAAATACGGATGAATTCTAAAATATCAAAAAACACAATGACATCAATAGCGTTATCGTGTAAAGTTAAAAATAGAATTTATTAGTAGGAATTTTTATCAAGTCATTTAACATATAGAAAAAATAGGTATAATATTCATGATTTTTCTAAGTACGTTGTTTTGTTATCTTTAAAAAAAATATATGGATACTTTGTTGATCTTTAAGTCTGAGCTTCTTGTTTTTTTGCAATATTATATAATTCAACATGTACAAAGATATTTCGCAGAATAAAATGATTGATTTTGGGATTACTTTTTAAAAACTTCTTTTTTTTTGAATGGCTACAGACTGATTCCTTTGTATATGTTTTCTAATGACAGTAGCAAGCCATTACTAATAACTCTTTTCATACCCTATTTCATTATGTTACTTTCAATACAAGAATAGCTGTTTCATCGGAAACTAAGTTGTGACTTTAACATGTGATTGTATTATCTCATTAATTGTATTTTACAAAACAGGAAGTTTAATCATTTAACATTTTAGTATTACTCAGACGCTTGTTTTAAAAATTATTTTTTTTCTTTTCATTATGTTTTGTGAAATTTTTAAAATATGCATTCGCAATTTCGGATAAAAGTACGAAAATTGTATAATCTTCATTTTCATATAATCTAGAATAGCTGCAATCCCATTGGTTCAAAGAGTAGTCAACGAAACAAAACATGAAATGAGATTCACTGGTTTTGGTATCATATTCACAGGCTGATATTGATTTTCCCAATTTAAAATAGAATCAGGCTCGAATGCGCGTGCGTAAATCATATTCACTGAGTGAATATAATTTCAGCATGCGCAGTCATAACTAGTTGTAGTAACATATCAACTGACTGAATTTTCCCTATTTAAAATAGGATCAGTTTCATATTCAATAACCATACAACATACGAGACTATTTAAATTTGTTGAATTTTGTTCTGTATGGCATATTTCTCAATTCAAAAATTACTACACAATAATAGGTAATAGTTACACATTGATGATAAGTGTATTGAATACTTGTTCTTTCGATATTATGCTTTACTGTTTATTTATTTATTTTTCATTCATTCATTCATTTATTTATTTTATTATTAGGCTTATCATTAAATGAATCAATTATTGACTAATTATCCAATGAATATCGCCCTGGTCAATATGCCATTTATCTATGAATATCACAACATAATCAATGGCCTCACTAGTCAAATTGAATATTGGTATAACGTAATATAATTATGTTAAGTTTCTTTCAATTAATGATAAAGTCTTTACCTTAATTATCAGAACTCTGCATGTACAATGATTTTTTTTTAAAAAAATTTAACGGGTTTAAAGCAATTGACCCTTTATAAAAATTTATTAGTTTATTTATGAATACTAAAAGATTGATAACTTTTTTATATTTATCTTATGAAAAGAATCCCAAACCAAATTTCTTTAAAAATTGTTTTTTAAAAAAACATATACAAAAATGATTGGTTTTTTTCAATACAGGGAAACTGTTTCATCGGAAAAATAAGTTTGACTTACAGGGATTTTATATCTTCCCTTTAAATTGTATCATTGTACAAAAAAAAGGAATTTTTAAAACATCAAACATGGGCAAAAATTAATTTAGGCCCTTTTTTTAACGGTTTTTTAGAATTTCCCCTAATTTGGGATTTCCAAATTTCAGATCCCACCGGGTAAAAGTACTTTTGAATCATTTTTACAAAAAAGATTTTCAAGAGATAGAATTGGGGAAAAATTTTAAAAAACTAATTTTGAAGAAGGAAGCCGTTTTACTGTTCTATGTAGATCCAATGGTGATCCTACCCCAACTTTAGCATGGAACATTTCGAATGGCGTGAAATCTCCAAAACTAACATTTACAAATATAACAAAGGCAGGCATAGGCTTGTATGAATGTACTGCAGAAAATGAAATGCAAAGTTACCCTAAATATGAGAGCAGGAAGTCAATATCTGAAGCAGTTCTTCACATAGATGTACTATGTAAATAGATTTGTTTCCAGAATTTTGTTATCTTTCATTTGTAAATCATTTCGTGTCATCAGACATAATTGATAGAATCGTCTTAAAATCTATGTACAAGTTATTATTTTCAGCATCATTGTACATTGTTGAAACTTAAGGTTTTAACATTTCATGAAACAAAAAAGATTCAAATATATTTCTATTCAACCATTTTATTATTTTATGACATATAATAGTATAAGTCATTAAATTGTGTATCCATTGAGTTATTAATTAGACCCGTCTTTTATATGCCTTAATTTCATTGCATTGGTTTGTGTTATTTTTAATACGTATTTATTTTGCAGATCCAAGTAGAATATTGCAGTTCAGTGTTACTGATGTTGAAAAGAAAAGGGAACATTTCGAAGTCACTGAAAACGAAACCATCCACCTAATCTGCAGTGTTGACAGTAATCCAGTATCATCAACATCTTTGCTGTTTAAAGAACAAGAATTGTGGCGTTAGGGTTCCTAAAAGGCTTTGATTTATACAACATAAAGCGAATCATGTTTTGAAATGCTGGGGTGTTTTATACTGTTTTTACACCACAACAAATACAATAAGAAGCCACTAGGGGAAGAACTTGACATTACGTGTGTAAGATTAAGTGTCATGCTTTTTTCCGCTTGAACAAGCATGTTTAGTATGGTGAAAAGTTAGCAGTGGTACAGTTGTAACAAGCCTCTGCTGGAATGCTAAGCTGGTTGATCAATCTAGCGGGTATCCCCTTAATAAGTTGTAAAAATGGCTCGTTGGAATACTTTAAGCTGGCTAAAGGTAAACGCAGGGGGAATTCCTAAATGTATTCAAGGGAAATTGAACTTGCTGGCGAAAATCAGCTGGTTAGAGGCAGTCTGGTAGGGCATTCTGAAATAAAGTGTAAATATTCTCTACTGGATTGCCAAGTTGGCTAGAGAATCTAGCAGGGTATTCTTTATTACCGGTAAAGTGTTTATAGTGTGAAAAATCCTCAGCTTGCTAGGCAATATAGCAGAGCATTCTTAAATAAAGTGTAAAAATGCCCTGCTGGAATGCTCAGCTGGCTAGGCATTCTAGCAGGGAATTTCTAAATTAAAGTGTGCAAAATGCTCAGCGGACTAGATAATCTATCAGAACATTCGGAAATAAAGTGTAAAAAATGCGCTTCTGGAATGCTCAGCTCACTAGGCAATCTAGCAAAAAATTTCTAAATATAGTGCAAAAATATTCTACCAGACTGCTGACGTGGCTAGGCAAACAAACAGGGCATTATTTAGTAAAGGATCACATTTTTATGCTGAAATGCCGAGCTGGCAGAGCAATCTAGCAGGGCATTCCTAAATACAGTATAAATATTTATTCTCTTTTACTCCTTGTGTAATCTTTTTGTTCATTGAACGCCGCCTTTCCTTGTTGATCTTGTTTATCATATTTGATATTTCTAAAAAAGTAATATTTGTTGCTGGTCTGCGTCTGCCGCTGTGACTGACATCCAGGACTTTAGTACAAATGGATTAATAACATAGTTTGGGTTATAGTAACCCTCATGATTCCATTTCGTCGGTTTGCGACTGATTCTTGGGCACTCGTAAATTTTCCGAAATATTAAGTTCCAATGCAGATAATGACAGTTTTGACTTCTAGGGACCCTCGAAAGTCCATTTCTTTGGTCTGCGACTGATTCTGGGACACTTGCTGATTTTCGGGAATCGTTGGTGTCAATGCAGATAATGACATAGGCGACTTCTAAGAACAATCCAAAGTCCAATTTGCCGGTCTGCGACTAATTCTGGGTCTCTCGCAGACTTTCGGAAATTTTCGATGCCATTGGAGATAATGACATTTGAACCTTAAAGGAACCCTCCTGGGACCATTTCGTTGGTCTGCGACTGATTCTGAGGCATTTGCAGACTTTCAAGAATTTTGGTGTCAATTCAGATAACGTTATTTCCGATCTTAGGGACTCTCCAGAGTCAATTTCGTTGGTCTGTGACTGATTCCGAGGCATTCGCAGCATGCATTTCAGATATCTTTGATGCTAATGCAGATAATGACAATTTAGGAAAAAAATAACTGTTGGAATGCGAATTGACTTTGGGGGTCCTTAAAATTGAAAATGTAATAATCTGCAATGTCATCAAAAATTCCTAAAAGTCTGTGAGTCTCAAAGAACAGAGGCAGTCCAAAGAATGGACTCTGGCAGGTCCCTTGAAGTAAAAAAATGTCATTATCTTCATTGGTATTAAAGATTCCTGAAAGTTTGCGAGAGTCGAACAATAAGTCGCAGACCAATAAAATAAACTCTTTAAGGTCCCTAGAAGTCTAAAACATAATTCAATATCCATTGGCACCAAAAATTCCTGAAAGTCTGTTAGTGCCTCAGAAATGCATAGCAGTCGAAAATGTCATTGTGTCAATTCGCAAAAATTTTTTAAAAAATCTTGATATTCTGCGAGTGTTCCAGAACAAGTCGTAGACCAAATAAATGGACTCTTGAGAGTCACTAGAAGTTAAAAAGGTCATTATCTACATTGGCACTTTAACTTCTGATAGTCTACGGGTGCCAACAATTCAGTCGCAGACAAGCAAAATGGAGTTCTGCGTAAGAAGAACCAGAAATAGGTTATCAATCCATTTGTACCAAAACTCCTGGGAGTCTGCGAGAATGCCAGTCGCAGATGCAGAGGGTATTTCAGCACAGCAATTTTAGAATACTCTGCTAGATTGCCTTGCCAGCTGCGCATTCCAGCAGACCAATTTTAAACTATAATTTAGGAATCCCCTGCTAGATTGCCTAGCCAGCTCATCATTCCAGCAGACCATTTTACACTATATTTTGGTATATCCCGCTATATTGTTTTGCCAGCTGAGCATTGCAGTAGAGCCTTTTTTCACTAAATTTAGGAATGCCCGGCGTAATTGCCTAGCCAGCTAAGCATTCCAGCAGAGCATTTGTACACTATGTATAGGAATGCCCTGCTAGATTGCCTAGCCAGTGAGCATTTTAGCAGAGCATTTTTACACTATATTTTTGAATGCCCTGCTAGATTGCTAAGACAGCTGAGTATTGCAACAGAGTATTTTACTCTATATTTAGGAATATCTTGTTAGATTGTTTAGCCAGCTGACCATAACAGCAGATCATTGATTTCCCAATTACACCTTTAGCTCACAATTAACTGCTATTTTTTCACATACGCTTGTTTAATCTGATTCATTTCAAAGCAAGTATGTTATAATGAGTATGTGTTGATTTCTTTAATTTCTGTATTGCAGTCGTTAAGAGTTCTCATTTGATCAGGATAAAAAATTATATCTTTATTTTTATCGAAGAGTGAGTTGTATTAAAACAAAATCAACTTATACCCTTTATCTTTGTAAATATCTACTAATCCGCCTTTTGTTAATATCGACCTAATAGAGAAAGCAAGAATTCCTAAAGAAAGTCCAACACAACATAATTGAAAATGTTGCAGACTCGGTTTGATTGAGCCTGTTCATGGACGGTACTGTAAAGTGCAAACTAACGTCCACGCCCCCTAGCATCAACTTAAGCAGAATTCAACATTTAAAATGAACTGGTACTATTTTAAATTTTGAAACATCCGCAGATGTGTTCATATGGCTGTTATCATGGAACCTTCAATGTGACACTAAGTGCCATTCCATGAAAAGCGGCATATGGTCCCCAAGTAAAAAAATGCGTGTGCCCTAAACGAGAAAACAATGGGCGGAACTAAATAAAATGGAATTTTGAAAGGGGATCAGAGGTTATAAGGCTGCATATCACAGATAATACGTCAAAAGACAAATTTAAAAAGCAGGCCACATATCCTAAGGGTGATTCAACAGTATTCAAGTGAGGAATACTGGAACCACCCAACAAGAAAAAAAGCCAAATAGAAAGAACTAAATTACCACAAGCATAACAATTATGTCGTGCTGAACCCGCATTTATATAAATATCTTTCAATCCGTCTTTTGTTAGTATCAACCAATCCGTCTTTTGTTAATATTTCCCAATCCACCTTTTGTATATATCTACCAATCCGCTTTTGTAAATATCTATCAGGCCACCTTTTGTAAATATATATCAATCCGCCTTTTGTTAATTTATATCAATCCGCCTTTTGCAAATATATACCAACTCGCCTTTTGTTTATATTTACGAATCCGCCTTTTTTAATATCTACCTGTTCTACTAATCGGCCTTCTGATAATTGCTATCAATCCGCCTTTTGTAAATATCTACCAGTCTGCCTGTTGTTTATATTTAACAATTCCCTTTTTTAATATCTGACAATTCGCTTTTTTTAAAATCTACCACTCCGACTTGTTTATATCTATCAATCCGCCTGTTTGTTAATATCTATCTCCCCGCCTTGTTATCAACGGGTTAAACCAGATTGGTTATTTCATTTATGTTTAATGGTATTAGGTTATTGATATAGTCATTACCTCTATTAAAACTAAATATCTCATTTCACTTAAATTCAGATATTTTTTATAACGTCACAAGCTTCAGATGTCACTTAAGAAAACATAACTGTTTACCTTCATGTTTTTCTTGAGCCTTGTGATTTGTAAGCCTTTTCTGATATTACAGGTACACCACTGTTATCACCAGAGTTTGATCTGAAAACAAACATTACAAGTGCACAAAATGAGACTGTTACTTTTCATTTCAAAACTATCGCCTATCCAGGCCCGACATTCGATTGGTTTAAACTTACCGACTCGTCCTGGGAGACATTACATAATGACCGGAAATTTGAAATCACAACACATGGACTTAACTCAAAATTCTCGAAACAAAGTGATCCCTCGGAAGCATTAATCACAACAAAATCAAGTCTCACTATCCGCGACATAACTAAAGACGATTACGGACGGTACAAGTTAAAGATATTCAACACAGTGGGCTCTTTGGAACAATGTTACTTTTTAAAAGAAAACGGTAAATATCAAAAATGTTTTTGAAAATTAAATATCTTGATTGCTACATATTGAAATGAATTTATAGTACAGTCATAGCTGAAACAAAATCGATTTATTTTAACAACACTTCATGGAAAACAGTTATACATACGAAATACCGTTATGACTATCGTAGTTATACTAGTTTATTATCCAGATGGTGACAATGCGACAGTGCGATATTGCCATGGCGACAACACGATAATGTTGTAACGATAGTGCGTTAATGCGATGGCAATAATACGATATTGCCATAGTGCTATCATATTGTCGTCACCGCACTGTCGTTTTGTCGTCATCTCGCTAGCGTACTATGGCATTGTAACACTCTGGATTATATAGTGTTTTACATGAATATGGGAAAATAAATTTACGTTTGTCAATAGATTTCTTTCTTCTTTTTTGGTTTGTTTATTTCTTTTTCTTTTTTGAATACTGCAAACGTCAAAATAAAATAAAAAATTAATAAAAAGTAACATTTTATATCAAACGACAGGGAGAAGATTGAAAGAGTCATATATAACGTACTTAGAACATGTAATAAATTGTGTGTAACTTTGAAAAAAAGAAAGATTTTAGATGAAAATGATGTTATGTTGACAGTTTAAAGATGCACAAAATATTTAATTGGGCAGTAGTTCATAGGTGTATATTCAATTAATTTTTCTATAAATACAGGATTAATTTTTATCGAGTGGTGTATATATGGAGCCTATTCGTTTCCAAAAAAATGAGTTTGTTTACGGACAAAATACAATTGTATTTCTTTGTATGTAAACTCCAATAGTGCATTTTTGGATTTATTTTACCGATTTACCATTGTCAACATGTAATTCAACAAATTATATTTTGTTAAACGACAAACCATTAACGGGTTTTCTGAGAGAAGCAATACCAAGTGTTCATTATACCATGCGGTATATTCATTGTTTGTGCATACGCCGACAAAACAGAAGTAACTTTCTTAGCTTTACATTGTGAAACTATCATGATTCGGATCAGCATAATCCAGTTGTACACATTTACAATGAGGTATAAATTATCTCCGCCCATTTCCCCGCCCACTACATCATCGTAAATTAACGTGTTTATCCGCTCATTTTTGGTATTAACCGTCAGCGATTGGTTTCCCTTCTGCGGATCAGCGTAGTTTCCGTTAACCACACATTTCAATGTCAAAACATTCTGAAATAGATAAATGCAGAATCCCTAAAGAAAGCCCAACACGGCAAAATCGAAAATGTTGCAGGCTCGGTTTGATTGAGCCTGTTCATTGACGGTGCTGGAAAGTGCAAGTTACCATCCACGCCCCCTAGCACCGGCTTAAGCAGAATTCAACATTTAAACATGGAATAGTAAAATTTTGAATTTAGAAACATCCGCAGATGTGTTCATACGGCGGTTATCATGGAACCTTCAATGTGACACTTCCGTGCCATCCCATGAAGCCTTTAATGCGATTGCAAATCATGACAGTTATTCACCAAACATACTTCACTTGCATTCAATGCCTTTATTCAATTAACAATGATTATAGGCCTATAAGTTTTGAAACGTTGTAAATACCTCATTTCCTAGAAAAAGAAAATCAGAAAAAACTCACCAGGCAACTGCCTCAATTTAAATTTTAATTTGGTTTTTTAGGGATAAATATTTTTCTAGGAAGTTAAAATTATTGTTAAGACTATATTCAACATACTCTTTTTAAAGACAAATAAATGTTACCAGAATGATTCCAATATGCATAGGAATTAGTAACATGGACAGTTAAGCTCCTACCCTACCACTTTCAATTTTCAAAGTCAACATCTGATAGAAATTATGGTACGACCAGATACTAATACCAAATTCTGGCACTGTCTTTCCTAGAAGTAGCATTTACTATAACATTTGTAACCTTAATACTAGCACATGACTTGATATAAAGCTTTTAATAAAAGTAAAAATATAACCAAAGTTGTGTGAAGCAACTACTCCTTCGTACATAACATTTAATTTTTTCCATTCTGTATACAGATATATTTTCTCATTTAAACCATATTTCTTTTCAATAATAATTTTTAAATGACTCCAAAAGTAAGAATGTGGATAATCAATTTATGTATACCTTGTTTATTTTATCGCTAAGCAAGCCATCACTTACAAACATGTATAGATATTCTGTGTGGCATTTCTTGTACATAAAAATATTTCTCTGCTTTTGATCAGAAATAGGGCAAGTTTTAGTAACAGCTATTGACAGCATGTATACACAGATCTTAGAGCTGTCATTAAGACCTTAAAAGACCTTAAGCTACATTTGCTTGCATATAGGCTAAATCTTCGATGGCACAGATGTGACATTTGTGCGTTTTTATTTATCTCGTGCGCAATAATTTGCAATTATCTAAGTTGCATGTTACCAGCTTCCATTTTGTCAAATCAAGATAATCAAAACGACGATTAATACTAGTGTAAGTTTACTCTCGGATCGATAACTAATCTGTTTAGTAGAACCGAAATATGAATTGTCAAGTTTCAAAGACTGGATTTTTGGCAACGACTAGCCTCCATATATATATTTCATGAGTTGCGGTATTATTATATACACTTATTTTTCTCCTTTTTGAAAGACTTGCCCTAAAACTGTACATTGCCTGATTTGGAAAAAAAGTAGTCCGGCAAGACACAAGTAAAAATGCGGAAATATGTTTCACCACTGCAATTTCTTTTATATTTAAGTTGCTCAGCAGTGGTTTTACTGGTTTGCGAGATGTAGAATCTGCTGTATTCACTAACTTTACAATATAAATATAAATAAGAAATTCACGGCAAAATTACATATTTCTCCATATATCTAATTGGTCAGCAGTTTTCAGATTAATAGATTCTACTATATGTTTAACTGGTCGGCAGATTCTGCTGCACATGTGTACGTTTAACTGGTCAGCATAATGCACAGTACATTAAATCTGCTGACTATATAGTATAAAAAGAAAATATGTCATATACCACAAAGCAATTTCAAGATGTAATATGTACTCACATTGCAAAATGAATTAGCACGACAAATATCATTTTCCTTTATACATCAGCAGTTTCTCAGTGTCGAGCTAAAATCATTTTGGCTATATATAAAAACGGTGGGCACAGAATCTAGTATACTTTAGCTGGCCAGTTATGTTATTTTTTATTTAATCATATTGTTTTACTAACTTTAAGAACTGTAAAAGCGCTATGTTCACCAAGGACCTAAAATGGCCCCATCTTAGATATTGATAAAAACCTGAAGGTGTATAGTACAAGGAGCGTCAATGTGGTGGGTTGTTGGTAGTTGGAAATTCGAAATAACCAGCTACCTACTAGTTGGTAGTTGGTTATTCTTAATCCCAAACAACCTACCAGCAGGTAGTCGATACTTTGCATGTTTTCCCCTCAAAATACAGAAAATAATTTTCCGGAATAGATATAATGGATACATAACAGAATAAATGTGTTCTTCAACATTGAAACATCTTGTCTCACTATGTCCACCAGGGAAATAAGTTGGTTATAATAGAATATGCTGACAATTTAAACGTGTACTGAAAGTTGCTGACCACTCACATTAGATATTTATAGAGAAAATTATATTTTGACGTAAATATCTTTTTTTTTACAATGTTAGTAATATAACAAATTCTACATCTTACAAAACAATAAAACCACTGATGACCAATTACAATTTAATAGGTATTACTCAAGTGATTTTTAGCAATTTATTTATAGTGACCAGTGCTGACCAGTTAGAAATATTTTTGTACGTGTCTGGAAAATTTATGTACTTCTGGCCAGTTAAATATAAGGAATCTTTTCATTTTGTAGTTTACAAAGACAAATTTGCATTATCATCATCATTATTTTCGATTACATTTTTTTTGTAATATGATCTATGAATACAATTTGTTTGTTTTTATGTATATAAGTAATAAACAATATGTTTACTTTTTTGCATCTTTTAAATGTCAACATAGCATAATTTACATCTGAACTTTTTTTAATTTTAATTTATAATTTTATTAACACGTTTTCAGTATACAAACAGAAAAAGAAAGAAACAAACCAAAAATCAATTATTTCCCATATTCTATCATGTAAAATGACGACAATGCGATAGTGCGATAGCGAAAGTGCGATAACTCGATGCCGACAATACGATTATGCGATAACTCAATGATGACAGTGCGTTAACGCGATGGCGACAATACGATACCGCCATTCGACAAAGCGATAGTTCAATCGCACTATCGTATTGTCGCTATTGCATTAATGCACTGTAGTCATCACGTTATCGCACTGTCGCATGGTCGCAATCGCACTATCTTATTGTCGCATTATCTTGCTGTCGCCATCGCGCTATTGCCATCGCACTGTCACATTGTCGTCATCTCACTGTCGTATTGTCGTCATCGCACTATCGCATTGTCGCCCTCTGTAATATAAAAATTAACCACGATGGCCCTAACGGTATTTCGCAAATACATGGCATGAAATCTTAAATCAAAACGCTTTGCCTTGATTCAAATCTTACAATCAGCGAAATTTTAATGTTATAAACTTTCTAAAAGAATATTATAAATATAAAGTTTGTTATATCATAATAGAAATGACGAACCAGTTATACCATTCTGTGCCTAAGATAAAAAAAATATGATAAGAACACATGATATCCGTTAAAACCCGGTTAAAATGATGGTGTCCTTGCCATGTTTTATGAGCATTTGAGAAGGGATAAGAGATTCGAGCTTGCAATCGGGACCAAATTCTCTTTTTCAATATGAAATAAATGTATATCAAACTCTTTTCTTAATACAAATAAACAATATCATACACTATGCAAAAATGTTATTGTTATTAAATTTACTATTGCTTAAGAAATGTTGTAAACTTATGAAATTAAAATGTTATATGTTTCAACTTTATAACTTCATAACATATCAAGATATTTAAAGGGTACCAACATTTAATTTAGTTTTAAAACATTCTTTTTTAGAATATTTGGACAATCAACGGACGTGTGATAGCATATTTTCTATTCTTGGCATGTCATTATACTTTTCAGGAAAACAAAGACATTATTCCTACAATTTGGATATTTTGAGATATACTTTCTACGGATTCCACTTATTCTTTAACCCTAAATTCGGTTAAATACAAAATATGGACAGCATTATTCAGCAAGTTTTGTTTCAAATATTTTACAGAAAAGCCTGATGAGCCGACACATTTTGAATATCTGTCTGAGTATGTTACAGCAACGTCCACAATCCTTCAATGGATCCCTGGGTTCGATGGTGGCGTTGAACAAACGTTTACTTTGAGATACAAATTACAAATAGGAAACAATTGGACTACAGTAATTTTACCCGATACCGGTGACAAGACCATGTACTACAGCCCCATCTTCTTAGAAATTGATTCAGTTTACTATTCTGAACTGTATTCAGAGAATTCCGAAGGGAAATCAATGAAGCTTAACTTGACATTTAAAACTAATGGTATAATGTGAAATTTATAAAAGCAAATATCTGAATACATATTTATATTAAGTTAAATTTAAATTAAATAGCGTCCTGCTTATGCACGGCTTGTCTTTCTACAAATTTAACGTTACAAGAGACATAATGCCCATCTTAGGGTTTGTAATGTGTCAACAGATGAAATTCAAAATAAAATATATTTTGCCATTTTTTTCTTACTCACGTGGTCCACGTGAATTTTCTGTAAATATCCATCAGAATTTTCCTATAACGTTCAATTTATAAAAAAGTGTGGTTGTCTTTTCAAAGTTTAGGCAGATTAAAAATTTATACTTATCATTTCCATATCAACTGTGGGTCAGTAAATAAAAGTCAATGTTCTGAAATATTTAGTCAATTCAGCCCAACTTGACAATGAAAAACAAAAGCATTATGTAAATAAATAAGTTATATATCAATCAGAAGAGTAAACCAAACTATTTGATTATTATGTGTATTTATAAGCTAAATATTGCTTAATTTATTAACAATCCTATGTTATCTGATATGACTGAATTCTTAAAAAAATCAAAGCTGAATAATATAAGGAAGTTATATTTGAATATTCACCTTATATTCCTCTTGATAAAACGTTTTGAAAAAAATTCGTTACAGCCCTTCAATTAGTATATTTTAGTTTTACATTAAATAAAGTATTGAAAGCATGTACATCATGTACATTGCCAAAGAATATCACAGGTAAATTTTTATCTCATTAATTACCCAATTGTTTTTCTTTTTTGTATTTTTATTTCGACATAAGAAACCCTTAACCTATAGCTCTTCAGCGCTTCTTATGTAAAATTCTTCCAAGTATAATTTCCAATAACCGTAAATTATACCATACCCAGACTATGGTATAATTTTCAGTGAAGGAGTAAGTGTTTTTGGGCGGAGCTATAGGTTAAAACAGATACACCATTGGTGTGTTGGCGATTTCTGGGTTTGCATAAATTATACCATAATCACGTGACCTTTCTTATGCAACCACACTCGACTTCGTCTCGTGAGGTCAAGGCATAAGAAAGGTCACATGATTATGGTATAATTTACGCAAACCCAGAAATCGTCAACGCAGCAATGGTACATCTATTACTTATCCAAATAATATAAAGATATATCTTTCGCAGTAACTGTGGGATATCATACTTGACATGATTTTAAAATGAGAGTCATTCATCTTGTTATTTAGCTTTTACTGTAAGAATGCCATTTTCTATTTTTCTTTTCATTTTCAAGACAAGTTCACAACAGAACGTTTCTTATTTTGGTTTTTTTACGATCTAATTGTATTTGTGCTATACGCAGAAATACGGAGTCCTAAAGGTGACATTTTCGACACTTTTTTCCCGGCAATTATTCGTTTTTACGAAATAATAATTCGTAATTACGAAATATTAATTTGTTTTTACGAAATGATATTTTTACGAAATATTAATTCGTTTTTAAGAAATATTATTTCGTAATTACGAAATATTAATTCGTTTTTACGAAATATTAATTCGTTTTTACGAAAAACTTATTTGTAATTACGAAATAATAATTCGTAATAACGAATTAACTTTCACTAATCTAATAAATTTAAAAAAGTATATTTCCTTACAATTTCTGTATGGGCACCGTGCGATCATAAAAACATAACATTTTATTTCAAAACTCAATAATTTTGACAAAATGATACAGAAAAAAATGTCCGTGTTTGGATTTGAAGCACAGGACCCCTATTTTAGCAAAATTTTCCTAGCACTCGTACTATCACGGCTGTGGCGGCAACGTTATTGCCAGGCGATTATTTTAATTTATATACAATAGTGTTAAGTTATAAAACTTAGGGAGAAAAAAACATCACTATTTATATTACATTTACATGCCTTATATACAGTCAGGAACTAAGTTTCGAGGCCTTATTAATAACTATTACCAAAACTCTTTGAAACCATAGAAAACATTTAATTCGTTTTAACGAAATATTATTACGTATTTACGAATTTTATTTTCGTAATTACGAAATAACATTTCGTTTTTACGAATTAATATTTCGTAAAAACGAATGAATATTTCGTAATTACGAATTAATATTTCGTAAAATCGAATTAATATTTCGTAATTACGGAAAAATATTTTGTAATTTCGAATAAATATTTCGTAAAAACGAATTAATATTTCGTAAACACGAATTAATATTTCGTAAAAACGAAATGTTATTTCGTAATTACGAATTAATATTTTTTTATTTTTTTTGTAATTACGAATTATTATTTCGTAAAAACGAATTAAAGTTCTTGGGAAAAAATGTGGAAAATTTCACCTTAGAGGCTCCGCACAGAAGCTTCGTTTTGTATTTGAAGTTTTTTATTTTGCCCTTATAATATCTACAGAGAATGTGTCTTTTCTTTATAAAATGACGTTCACATCAATCCGTTTGACAAAAGAATCAACATTGAGATTTAAATAATATATGTGTAAAAACATTAGTCAATTATATTTTAAGACAATAACTATTCTTTAACTTTTAACTATACAACTCAACTTTTTCTCAGCACCATCAGTCAATTTTTTTATTATCACAGTTCTAAAACAGATTTATTATCAATATTTGAAACTTCTGTTTCAGCAATGTTTTGAAATAGTCTCTGACATGAATCCATGTTGACTTACCTGTTACAACTCGTCGAGGTAGCATTTAAAACATGCAACCCGATGTTTTCATGTTTTTGATGGGGTATACAATCACATGTCTTTTGTTATACGGCGACATTGCCGGCCCATTGTCATTCAGTGGCTTACATAAGCCGGCATTTTAGAGAAGCAGAGTAATGCAGGCAGTAGGGATGGTGCAGCAGGGGCCACTTTCCGCCATGTTGGTGCGGCGCTTGGTGTACACCACACCGTCATCACAAGAGTCTGAAAGAGAAACCCGGCTACATGGTACACCCGCCAGGAGGCGTGCTGGAGGTCGGCAAAGGGTCACAACACCAGCTCAGGATCAGTGTTTAGTCGTTCGGGCACGTCATGCAAAGTTTTTGACAGCAACTACTCTTCGAAATGACCTTGCTTATAATGCAGGTGTCCGTGTTTCCACGCAGACGGTACGTAGAAGGCTGCATGAAGGTAATTTGCAGTCGAGAAGACCTTGCATACGTAATCCATTGACGTGTCGACATCGCCAGGCCCGTTTGGAATGGACCATGGAGGTTATACGGTGGACCATGCAATAATTGAGACACTGATAAGTCCAGGTTCTGCCAAGATTTCACAGATAGGCGTGCGAGAGTGTGAGCAAGCAAATTCAATAAATTTATATCCCCAACCGAGTACTGGTTATAACTAACATAACAACTGAAGACAAAAGGCTTTCTTTATATATTTATCATGACATAAACAGTAATATTCTTTGTACATGATAAATATTCGGGGAAATAACAGAGCCATAACTCTTGTGTTTAATAGTAATATCTGGACTTGCCAATAAGATGTAATTTGCCTTTTTGTATCAATGGTTGCCATAAAGTTTTGTTGAAATCAATACAGCAGTTGCAAAGAAATAGCAATATTGCTCTATATTTGCATACTACAAAACCTATCAAGCACCATAACTCTGTCATGAAGGGTCTGGTCTGAAACAACTTCAACAAGGCAACAACATGCACATCTCCTCTTGGTATAAATGGTTCCCATAAAGTTTAATTGAATTACAGCCAGTTGTTGCAGAGTAGTAGTGCAGAAACAATTATTGCTCTATATGCATACTGCATAACTATTCCAAGGCAATAACTATGAGTTAAAGTGTCTGACCGGAACAAGGCGATAATATGCGCATTTCCTCTTGATATTTATGATTCCCATAAAGTTTCGTTGAATTCCAACCTGTAGTTGCAGAGAAGTAGCGCAGAAACGATTATTGTTCTATATGCGTTCCCATAAAATTTGCTCTATACGAAAACTGCATAACTAATCAAGGGTCATAACTCTAAGTTAAAGTGTCTGACCGGAACAAGCCAACGGTATGCGCATTTCCTCTTGATATGTATGATTCCCATTAAGTTTCGATGAATTCCAAACAGTAATTGCAGAGAAGTAGCGCAGAAACGATTATTGTTCTATATGCATACTGCATAACTTATCAAGGGCCATAACTCTGAGTTAAGTGTCTCATCAGAACAAGGCAGCGATATGCGCATTCCCTTTTGATATTGAAGCTTCCTATAAAGTTTCGTTGAATTCCAGCCAGTAGTTGCAGAGAGGTAGCGCGGAAACGAGTGTTGCTCTATATGCATACTGCATGACTAATCAAGGGCCATTACTCTGAGTTAAAGAGTTTGAGTGGAACAAGCCGACGATATGCGCATCTCCTCTTGATATTGATGATTTCCATAAAGTTTCGTTGAATTCCAGCCAGTAGTTGCAAAAAACTAGTGCGGAAACGAAATTCGGACAATGCCAAAACAATATCCCCCTCCCGATTCCATCGGCGGGGGACAATAAGACGAGGGAAACGGTTTCAGGCTTCAAATATTGCTAAGCACGACCGCTATGGAGATTGGTCAGTTTTGGTGTGGGGAGGCATCATCTGGGACTGACGAACCCACCTGGTAGTGCTAACTAATGGCACATTGACAGGTCAGCGATACATATACGACATCCAAGACAACCAGGGGTTAGTATCTCGAAGCTATCGTTATATTTGCGTTTACGAACGTGCTAACGATTGACGGAGGGTTGGTTAACGAGAGACTAGCGCGGGTATCTCGAAAGCAATAGTTAAGCAATCGTTCGTTGCTTTCTCGTTAGTTGTTAACGATTGAGTTATTTAATCATTTGAATACAAGTACCGCGAAAATTGTGTACAGCTCTTTTTTATATTCACCGAATCATCATTTTGCGTAGACGAAGGTGAATTAATTGGAGCATAAGGTTACGATCATGCTAAACCACGCAATCACACGACACATGCAGGATCCGTCTAGCAATTTAGACTTGTCTTGCGATGAAAATCCCTATTACCTTGATAATGTTAATTGTGATAGTGGTAAACCTACGAAAACGGTTCCTTTAAAAAAGAGAACAGTCATTGGAACTGCCCCTGTTGAAAGTTCTAATGAAACAGGCGTGATTCAATTGAGGGGGGAGGGGGGTTGGGAACTTAAAATAGAAACTGCAATACTAGAAACAGAGGAAACGCGACTGTATATAGAACAGCAGAGACTGCAGATTTAGCAGCAACGGCTGCAAGTGTAGTCAGACATTTTAAACAATTTACATAGTTAAAGCCAATATTTTGGTGGAGCTTCTTCTCAATACCAGTCAAAAAATCTTGGGACAGATAACCATCCCTCATTCTTCAGGCTATATCAACATGTTGTTTTAGGGTGTAACTATACTGTCAATATTCAAATTTGAAAATGTTGCTTTCATTGTTGCTTTCCGTTTCAGTGAAATATGGACTATATTTTCACGAAACATTATAAAATTTTACCCTTTAGACAATCATTATTATGTACAGCAACTCTTTCTTAAATCCCACTTGCTACACAGCTGCAAAGACGTCATGTGCCTAACAATGACGCCATTAGCAAAACATTGACTTCATAAGCATAAAGGGACATTATGCCCATCCAAAGGCATATAGTGAGTGAATGGGTGAAAGTCAAAATAAGGTTTCATTTTGCCATGATTCCTTTCAATTTCATAATTAAGTTCGCAAAAAACAATGAATAACTCACAGATCCACACAAAATTTCTGTAAATATCCATCAGAATTTACCTATAATGCTTAGTTTATAAAAAGAGTGGGGCAGTCTTTTCAAATTTCAAATTTTACATATTTATAATTTTACCCTAGACATTTTCCAATATCAACTATTGGTCAATCACCATTTTGACAGTCAATCTTTTGAAATATAAAGTTAATTCAGCTCAACTTGACCTTAAAAATATGATCATAATGTCACTTAAATATATATTAAATATGTAAAGTCAATTTTCATTGGATAATCATTACGTTTATATTATTAGTTATAAAGATTTTTGACAGGTAATATTGCTCTATATAAACGACTGTTTGGAAATATAACCCGAGCCGCTAAGCGATGGTTATATTGCCTACAACCGCTTGTATATGATCATTTAACATGTCAGGAATATTTATAACGAATTTATAAAACCGCAAACTTCCATTTTTTGAGAAAAAAAGTGAGATTTCTTAGAAAGTTTCCAGAAACAGTGTATAAAAAAATATAAAATTGTCACGATTATCCAATGAAAAGTGACGTGACAAACGTGCAGTATTATAAAATCTTTTATAATACTGCACGTTTGTTACTGCAAGTTTGTAACGTCAATTTTCATTGGATAATTGTGGCGTTTATATAGTTTATATACACTGTTGCTGTCAATTTATCAAGAAATCTCTTTTTTTTCTGAAGTATTGTAAATTCGTTATAAAGATTTTTAACAGGATATATGGCCGATATAATTTCGTTTGCAATATAACTATCACCTAGCGGCTCGGGTTATCGTTTAAATACGGCCATATAACCTGTCAAAAATCTGTATAACTAAATAATATTATATACATGACTGCTGTTAATTAATATGGATAAATTTTCATCAAACAAAAGATGTTTGCTGAATTATAGATTAAAATATAACGAGTTAAATTGTAACAACTGGTGTTCGCGAGTGAAATATATGTTAATCTGAAATGATAAACAAACAACATTTCTATATATTACATCCCTTTTTGTGGTACCGATTACATCCCTTTTTGTGGTACCGATTTTTGCAGCTGACGTAATGCACTTTTCTTCATGATGCCATTAATTTCACAATTTACTTTTCGAAATATAATTCTGTAACAAGTTTGAATTTTACTGAATTTTCAGCATGATGTATGCATATATTTATTTATATTTTCTTGAGCAAAATTACACATTACAGAGTTTATACCTTTCGCTGTTTAAGTTATGATATGCTTTTTTTTCATCCGCATTCAAATATAAGTCTTTAATTAAACTGTTAGAACCTTAACATATGTTTGATATGTGAGAAAAAGGTTGTTTGTTTGGATTTTTACGGCACGTCAATTAACACATAACTGGCCATATCGTGCCGAATGCTATAATAGGCTTAAAATGTAATGTAAAACTTTGTAAATGACAATAAAAATGAGTCAATTAGATCCAAGCATACAAGTTTATCTCTTTCAAATAATCAATGATGTTTTTATGGAATTGTATTAAAGAGTTCTTTGAGTGAATTTACACAATAAAATCTATTACGGGCCTGTGGAAATTCATGAGAAAAAGAAATATAATACTATATTTATGTCGGTTCATCATTTTTTATCAATAAAATGATATAATTCTCATTTTTTATGTACTTTAAAATCGCACCTTTCTTACTTTTGTGTCAAAGTGATAGTAACGAGAGCCTTAAGACACCCTCTAGGCATCCGTTAATAATTGGGCATGTTAACGATTATTCGTTAATTACGAAAGCGTCGAGATAGCGGTGAAAACCTTAACGAGAGGTATACGATAGTCGTTATGCTAACGATAGCTTCGAGATACTAACCCCAGACTAGTTTGTATGCTCGAGCATTCTAATGGACGAAAATGCTCGCCCCCATAGGACCAGGGTGGTCCAGACTACCTAGAGAGTCTATTGAGCGCATAAACTGGCCAGCTTGTTCACCGGACTTAAATCCCATAGGAAACATGTGGAATTAGCTTCATGTTAAAATTTTAGCTTGTAAGCTGCAACCAAGAACCATCCAGGAGCTTGGAGTCATGTTGGTCTAAGAATGGGCAGCCATACTTGTTAGAACTACCATAAACCTAACAGGGTGTATGAGAAGGCGCTGCCCAAGCTGTCATTGATAGTCACGGGTCACACAAACGGTATTTAGTCTAAAACTGAAAAAAAAAAACAAGTCCAATGTAACAAATTTGGAAAAAACACTGCATGTTCTGAAATCCTTAAAGAGGGGGTGGGGGTGTCATCCTCATCTCTAGCATAAAACCAATGCAAAATCCTTTATGTTGTTAACGTCTTTCTTCAGCTGAATTGTATAACAGTAAAGTAACATTAAAACCTTTCGCACGGCGTTCATAAAATTATTCAAAAAAATATTCACACTCAAAACATATGGTGCTTAGCAAAAGTTGAGTAGTATATATTATGTAAAGGTATCGTCCAAAAATTAAGTAACGATTTTGTAAAGACATTGAAGATGTCCTTTATTAAATCAAAATTAGAACATTATACAACTATTCTATATTTTATTATTTTCTTATTCCATATTTTGTTTCTTCCCAAACATACAGCACTGGAACGCACGACAATCTGTACAACGATATGGACACTGGTTTTAGTCCCAGCTAGTACATTTATTATCACCATTCTAGCTGCTGTAGTGATATTCGTGTTTTGCAGGATGATCAGGTAATTCTAACGACATTTGAACAAATGAAAAAGTTTAAAACACTGATAACAAAAAGAGCATAACTCAAACTCGTAATATTACATGTAATGTAGATTGCCCAAGAAGGCTATCCGTGTACAAAATAATCAAAGTAAATTCCACATAAAATATACCTTTTTCGTCTATAGCTTATGTATAAATAGAAATATATTTTCATTTCAGACGAAAACAAAAAATGACAAAGTCCACGTTACAGACAGCTGGTAAGCATTTATAAGAGATCTAAAACAATGAAATAATGTTTTAAAATCATCAAAACCTGAATACATAATAATTCAAATAGAACCTAGTTCATGGTCATGTTAGAACGGAATCGATTACCCTGTTTAGAATAAACATGTTGCAGTATTTAAGTATCTATGAGGCATGTGTCGCAATATCATTCGATGACATATGGAATCAAACTGATACCTTACAACTTATTTGAATATAAAACAATTTATATGAAGATTTGAATGTTTTCATTAAAAGATAGAAGAACAAATATATAATATCAAAATTTACGGCGTATGTGTTATTGCCTCAGTGGATAAAGTATTTTTTATTGTTATTGACACGATTTCTTTCAGAGATAAACGTTATAAATCAGGCAACATTTAATCCGGATGACATAAATATAATTCATGAGTATGAACAACTTGATGGTCATAGTTTGGAGGATAGAGAATACACGGCCATGCAAACAATGAAAGCGGGCGATCCGAACCGGGATTATATAACTCCGACAATTTAGAGCTAGACAACAAATTGGAAGTGTACAATGTTATTGACTGTGAATTGTGTTGCTACGTTTTATTAAATATGAACATTGTAATTGTATTGACAAAACGGGAAATAACATGTTAACTATAGGTTTTAGGGTATTTTGCCTTTACAGTAACGTTAAGGTTAGTCATTTTGGACGCTCTATTGCTTTATCGTTATCTAGCCATCTTTAATTTGATATACAAAAAATGCTATTGAAGTTTGCAGACTGTTTACTTTCTAAACAGCGTGTTCAATGAGTTAAATATCTACTTTAGCTGATATTGAATATAAGGATTAGATAACATAAACGTTTTCCTGCAAATATATTTTGGCGCAATTTATAGAAATCTATATACGCCTATCACATCGCTAGAATAAAGCTTGGGGAATTACATGGATTCAGTATAGTAAATGAGTGCAATATTATACCAATGTTATATACCAATATCGATATCACATCGCTAGTTCAAATTTATATAAATAAAGCTTGGGGAATTACATGGATTCAGTATAGTAAACGAGTGCAATATTATACCAATGTTATATACCAATATCGATATCACATCGCTAGTTCAAATTTATATTAATAAAGCTTGGGGAAATACATGGATTCAGTATAGAAAACGAGTGCAATATTATACCAATGTTATAAACCAATATCATACAAATTTTATATCAATGTGAAAAATCTATGTTCTTTCCCTTATGGTAATTATTTACTCTAGATAGCACAAAGGCATACAGACAAAGATAGCCGGTGACAATTTGTATTAAATAGTTCAGACTTACTAACTTTTAATGCCATAAGTAAACAAAAAGATATTCGAAAATAACATTATTTTATTATTGTACATTTGAAATAAACTGCAACTATGATGACAAATAATAAGATAAAGCCTAGAAAATACAAACAGTTCTTAGTTAAACAAAACCGAAAAAGTGTTAAATTCATGGAGATTAAGAATGCACCATCTAACTATCTCCGCCAGGTTTCATCAAGATGGCGATAGATTATTCTTGTATGATCGGGCATTGTTCCAGAGAAAGAAACTATTGCAAGCCAATGGGAGTTTAATGTAATACTATTTATTTCTAGATATATTTATGTAATAAAGATAGAAAATATTGTTTTATTTATGTCAATCATACGTTTATGTTTATTAAGTTAATTTTTGTCAGATGTTTACTTCTGTTCACTTTGCTATACCTTATATTATTTCATGAAATTGTAAATGACTTTCTAAAGCACATCGACGGTAAGAAAGATTACAATTTGAAGTTTGCTTGTCAACAGTTATAAAAAAGGAATCAACATTATTCTCGTAATTAGCTAACGATATTAAGAGACGTTTAAGAGTTTTCCTCAATCAAAGCATTTTCCTTACATTTTCTATACGAATGTAAAACATTTTTTTCTAATAATTTAGAATATTTTCAGAATTAACAATATAATGTCTTTTGAAATAGAAGGCTCTGCTTTTTCCATTAAACAATAGGGGTAATGTGATGTGTGACAACTGTTAAACACTCTCCCTATTTAATCTTGTGTTAATATCTATGTTCTGGGCATTCTGAACTATAAGATGCAAGCTAGTGCATATAAGCGTGAGACAGGGAGGATCTGTATCTTATTGGAAAAAATGTTTCTAAATTAAGAAAATTATAGCATTACTAAAGATAAGTTTGTGATAACGTTTGTTTACAGTTGCCACTTATCACTTAACAACTGCTGTTGTTGAAATACACTTTGGAAAACCGGAGATCCCTCGAGAAACAACTTTAAATGTGAGTTAAAACATATTTATACTGCCGAGTATTTATACTTTTCCGTAACTTTATTAATATTTTGCCTCAATATGCGATGTTCCTCTTGTCTGAAGAGGTAGTCAAATGAAATTTACATATTCTAAGTTAAATTCATTGCATTGTTCCTGAAAAATATATCTCGTACAAAAAATATTGCAACATATTTCTCTGCTATTTTCTTATAACATAAGGATACCAACGTTTCAGAGAAATATATATATCTTTCACTGCTAAATTGCAACAAAAACGTTAACAGAAATACAAATATGGTTATAGCAAGACATATATCTGTAAGGTTTTAAATCTCATCGAGTGTGATGGTCATATGGCGACATTCAGGTTTTATTGATGGCGGAAACCCTGAGTAGAACCGCCGATATTCCTTATGCTTGCTTGATAAGTTCCACACATTAAACTTCATACAAGGCCCCTTGAGGAATCTAAGCCATCACCGGTAAAGGCAATTGATTTGAAGTCAACGACATTAACCTCTTTATTTGAATGTAATTCAATGTAATACATATCTCAGACAATTGAATTGAAATATATCCGGCATAATATAAACAGCTGTACCATGAGTAGATATATTTTATACTACACAACATTGTTATTATATCAAACATATTGAATATGATAAACAAGATCAACAAGGAAAGGCGGCGTTCAATTGCAATGAACGCAACCCCCACACGATCCAGCAACAAGAGCCAGTGGCAAGGAGCCCAGGAGGACCCCAAACAAAAACAGGCCAGGGCAAAAAGCAGAGCATGGGCAGGTTGATCACTAAAATCATACATAAGAAGAAATAATTAGTAACTGATAAGGAAGTAAAGAAAACAAATGAATGATTGAATAATCGGTCCATAAAGTCAAAAAGTTGAAGGATATAAAACAAACTTGTGATTATTTTCATAAGTATCATTTCAAATGAAATTCAGCAAATTAGTCGTTCGTTCTTTTGATTTTGTTACTGCTAACTATATTATGAGGCGATTTTATTAAATTTATCCTATTCATTTTAGATAGGGACTTTCATATTCACAGTTTCTTAAAAGAATCATCCATGTTACCTAACTGAAATGAAATTGCAATTGTATCACTCTGGGTTTGGTAAAAATGAAAGCTAAACAAATCTCCTCTATAGTATAATTCATATCATATTTTATAGTAAAGAAAAAAATCATTTATTATTAATTTATTTATAAGGTTTTGTCCAGAATAAATTGCCTTTAGAACTCTTGGGTCATATCTAAATCTGATTTTTGACAGATGTCATTTATCTTTGTTTCGAGTCTTGTAGATATACGCTTGGGGCTAGTAATCTAATTCCTTTCAGTCGGTATTCGTATTTCCATACTGGCTTACCTGCCTAAACAGTCATGATTAAGTTTTTACTGACCTAATAGTGCGTTGCAGCTTGAAAATAATGATAACAATAAAAATAGATTGTAAGAGCAGTGTTAACATCATTTATCATTGGCAAATAATTACTCCACATTTTGTAGCATAGACGTTATCTTACTGAACCAATGATACATAAGCGAAAGTAAGAATGATTTCATAATCTTTAATAACATGTGATAATTATTTTACATAAGAAGAAAATTGGAAGTGTCAGGGATCTCTTATGCTTTAAAGCGGTATGATAACCTTTTCATCGGATAGAAAGATTCATAGATTTACAATGACACCCGACTAGCTCACATATTATTTTAAACAATAAGGCAGGTAATCTTTGCAAGAACAATAATAGTAGAACATTTCATTTGTTATGTGAATGTCTGAAGGTCGTACAATACTGTAAATTGACTACTTAGTATGTCTACTGAATTAGTATGATTGGGATACATTTAAAGGTTGAATTTAGAACAAACGAACAGTTCAATGAGCAACGTTTTTGATAATCTTACGTGCTTGCTTAATGATAATAAATGGAACAATAGCTGTATTTTATTAACTTTACCTGACTGTGAAATTTGCCAAAAGGCAACAGAAGCAAGAGATTGTTCAGGTAGGTAAATGGCCAGTGAGTAACTTTTAAAGTTATTTTTGAGAAAGTTTAGCGGGAAACCAAAAATTAAAAGCTTGATTTGAGCATGATGACAATCGACATTTTTACAACTGACTTCTTAAGTTAAGATTTTCGGGAGAGGAAGAGGGAGAGGAAATTTTAATTTGTCGTGTTGCAAACTCGTAATTTCACATTTTTCGGGAACGCTTTATCTTAATAACTGATAAAGTTTCACCTAATAAAGAAAAACAATTTTTTATCAGTCTGCAATTATTTGATTGTCTGATCAAATCTCAAATGAAAGAAAAAAAACCTAAATTGATAAAAAATACAACCCAAAACGATACTCCCGAAGGACAGCAGAACAGAATGACTATAAACGAATTTGTTATTGACCAAGTAGCTTTTGACCAGATTAAAAAAAAAGACATTTGCTTTCTTTTTCATAAAGAAGTATGCAGTCACAAGCGCAGACACACAACACAACGTTACCAGATAATGTTAGACATTTTCTCATGAATTTTGTCATGAATACCAAGAAAAATATAAAACCGAAACTTGTGTTTCATGAACTAATGTTTCTTGCAAATTAAATGTCAATATTACTTAATGCCACTTTATGGTTCACGACAATAAAGCATGTTTTAGAGATTTAACCTTGTTACTAAAACTGTTACTCATTTTTACAAATAAACTCTACATGCTTATGTCCATATAATTACATGAATACTCCATCAGTACCAACCATTTTTAGAACCAATACTTTCTTTACATAATAATTATGAATTCTTTTTCCCTTTTATTTCATATCATAAACATTTATATACACTTATAAAACAATGTTCATTGCTACATTGAAAAAGTAAATCTACTGTGAAATTTTATGTTCTTCTTCTTTTTACTCTTTTAGTGAGATTCTTTCTGAAATCAAATCAGTTTGAGTTTATGAAATTGGGCCTATTTGACACATGAATGAACTGACTGACAAAATAATGTTACAGTTAAATAAGATTAAAATAAATAGCACAAGTTGACCCACTGTCTTTAAAATAAACTGAAATTTATGATCTTATTATTCAAAACATCTGATTTCGAAACATGCCAAAACAGTTTTCTTCCTTATATAAAGAATATGGCTTATTTCCATGTCTGACAGACATTGTGAAAAAGATAAGAAATTGTAATTGAAGTTTTGGAATTATATATTAACCAATTTTTCTGATGTGAGGCTGGATAAACGCGTGTTTATTGACATTTGTCATAAGATATATCTTGGCATTTTAGACAGTTAGTTAGTTTACTGATGAAAACTGTATGCACATTGTGTAGTATATGCATCGTTATATTAAATAGTCGTTACTATTTACTTAAAGATCATAATGGATAATGAAAAAAAATAACGTATTTTAGTATTATATATGACGTCAAACAATGAATGTTTAAATGAACCATAAAACATAATACAAATTATCCATTAACACGTAAGTTGTCGAAAATGCAATCAGTTGTCTACCATCGTTGTACCCTACACAAATTGATAATTAGTGAGTGTATATAATGTAAATTATATGGCTTAAAAATGCAATTTGCTGTAACAGAAGTTGTTGATATATCATAGTATGGACTATAAAAAAAGAATTCACTCGAATTTTAAAATAGAAAAAATAAGAATCCCTAAATCCCTAATTTAAAGAGCTCATCATTTATGTCGACGTATACAAATCGGCTACATCTTGTGTAAAAAGGATGTAGGTTGTTTTCTTAACTTTCCATTTGATTAAATACATGACTATTGTAACAAGTTTTCCATCAAAACGTTTCTTTTATTTAAAACTGTATAACAAACAGTTTCCTCAGAAATATTGTTTTCACATTCTTGACAATTCATTCAAAGATTATTTGTTTGTTTATATATCTATCATTTACATTAACATGGAAATATACATGGTTATATATCATCTTAGAATTATTGTATAATGTCCTGCTTGTGTAACATCCGTGTTTCCACAGTACTTGTTAATGATTGTTAGACTCGAGAGTTGTCAGAACTGATTATTTGTACACAAATGTTAAACACATTGGATTATTTAGCAAATATCCAACACGGTTTGTATGTTTTATATTAATAAACTAAAGTTATATCAGTTTGTACCATGGTGGTAAATAACACAAAGCTAATGAACGTTCTTAATGTATATGTTATAAGACCTCGTATGAAAAGATATATTGGCATAAGTCAGAGTATTCCTGTCAAAAAGAATGAAGAGGATACAAAATAGGTCAAGCAAAAATAGATAAAGTTAGATTAAATATCAAGAAGAATGATGAACTGATTTTCTATTCTGGATGTATGATTTATTCAAAGCTGAGATGAGGCCATATAAATGTATACTCAGTAGTGAAATATTTGTTTTCCTAAAACCAATCGCCATGGGTTAAAATAAATATTTAAAGCCGATATGTGATTTAAAGACATTTCTTCGTGCAGAAATCCTTTAGACTTGTTTGTTTATTTTTATGCATTATTTTGATTTATTAGGCTGGGTTGTAAAAACAAAACATATTATCCTTTAATTATATATTGACAGCAGTTTTCATTGAAAGAAGCTCTATCTAAACATCATTCTTAGCTCATGTATTTAAAAAAACGTATAGAAAGATAAAACTGTATCAAACAGATTACCTATGTTTGTTCGAGATATTAATTGCATATTAGCCAATACAATTGACATTTGCTTTGTCACGTCAACATCGTTTATCAAATTGACATACGCCATAGTAGAAAAGCCAAATTAAAGTAATTATTTGGACATTAAAATAGGTCAGGTTGTTGGAGTGATCAGGAGACTTTGCAATGGATATCATTTATAATGGTTATTGCTTTAAGTACAAATCAGTTACGATCATCGGACAGGGTCAAGTCGTGTATTAGATCTGACAGTAAATTGAAACATCGTTACGAATCTAGGTCAATACAGAAAATATAAACAATTGCAATTCAACTTTCGACCTAAGACATTTGTTTTCCTAAAAATCAAAAAGGTAGCATAATTAAAATGCATATTACAATGATCATACAAAATTATACGTACATGATACTTCATATGTGCAAACATAATGATTTATCACATGAGTAAAGAGTACCGTTTTTTACAAAATGTCGATAAAACCAATTAAACAAAGAAATTTACAATTAATTATCTTTTTACGGATGTAAATTCGTGCCTTTGGTTTTCTTATATTTCTAAACTTATAAAAACTCTTTCTTTCGCTTCCAATAACATATGCTATTTTTGTCACTTATTATATTTCCCAAATGGAATGATCTTAATATGGTCTGATCAATTCAGTCTGCTATAGACGTTTTTCTGCTGTATTTATATAGAAAGAATGCTTCTGATAAAAGATATGTCGTCATTACCTGTCAAACAATCACTGTAGAGAGAATAATTTGCTAGAATCACTGGAACAATATCTACTAAGTTTTTATTCTTATATTGACAAAAGTCAAACATATACAATGTAAATATATGTTATAAATAAGGAAAAACATATAAAAGATAATGATAAAAAGTTAAGGTTGTAAATAAACAACCCTTACAGAGTTTTATGTTATTGATATTTGGATCAAAAGTCAAACATATGCAAGTGCTTTTTTAATTATTGAACTTGATAATGATATGACATATATATATATATACAGATAACGTTAACATCAATTTATATGAACACCTGTACTATAACACCAGGCATACGGACACAATTGGCGGATCAAGGACATGCCGTGCCAATTACACCTCATAATTAACAACAAATTTAAAGAAAACAATACGACAATAAATGAGAACGTCAACGGAATTTGTCAGATTAATTAAAGGACAGAAGCGGAAATAACACGGATACGGGAGTATGGGGCAAAATATAGGGCATGGGGTAGTAATCGGAAATCCAGAAGAAAAGGAAATACTTAACGTTGACGAATTGACGAAAACATTTATCAACAGATAAACTGTATAGGTTTAAATTGAAAAAAATTGTCCATTCCCTGTAAGTTCAAAAACCTTATAAAGCACACGATATCAATATTGCTTTCAAAGCATTGGTATAATTTTGATAAGAATGCCCGTTTATGTTGCTTTTTGTTATTCCTCACGCCGGCACTAGTAGAGTAAAAGACTGTGTAAAGCAGATATTGCTTCGTCTTCCTTAGCTTCTTTATAGAAACTTTACAAACACAAACCATATTTCAACCTTCCATGGAATTTTATCCAAACATTCACTTTCTAAAATTTCTAGATTTTCTAGTCATAGATTGAACATGGAAAATGGATATTGTCCTGTTTTAGCAGCCAATAATGCGTAGCGAATTCTATTAAATTTTTTTTTTGCTTTTCAAAGAATGTAGGCTCACTTACATTAAAGAAAAAGGGATAAACATTATTGTTTGTGAACAGAGGTTTACAACACATAATGTCTGACACTGAGATAGTAAATTTTCCCTAAAGTGTTTTGAAACTAAGGAAAAAAAATGTTGTGAACTTTGGGTATAGATATTTCCACTTCTTTTACATGTAATGAGTTTCTATACTTCTTATGTTAAACCTTAATCAACCTAGAGCGGCGTTTTTGACGGCACGTCCAAAAAAAATTTACGATTGGCTGAGGCGAGCGCAGTAAGATCGCAAGCTTGGCCGCAGGATCGTTAGTGGCGCATTCTCAATAGAAACGCCAACCGACAGCGTGCAATTTTTGTAGCAAGCGTTACTCGGCGTTCTGTAAGAGCGCAATGGGACCGCAGTAATTTAATGCCGTGTAATTCAGTAGCATCTCCACTACACACTTTCTACATGAGCGCCATTGAAAGCACAAAGGGAACGCCGAATGAACGCGGGTGGTTTATCAACGGCGCTTGTACGGAGGTTTATGCCGGGGACGTCTCTTTTAGCCCTTTATACCGCGTGTGCACGGCGCGCTTTTACGGAGCTTTACGATTTCAGCATGTGAGCGCCACGAGCGTAGAAGCGCCGTAAAAAAACGCGGTGGGAAGCTCAAAGAATCCAGCAGGAAGCTCAGGTCCGAACGCATACAATCGCCAATTAAAACTCCATGGAAGCTCTGTAACATCGCCATGATCGCCGCGATGACGCTGTGAAGAAGCCGTGAAGACTCCATGTCATAAAAAAACTCACATTTTTTATTGCGATCTCGCGGCGCTTTGTTAAATTTAACAACGCCGTTGGCTTCTTTTTACCACACTGACTTCATTTGGTCCAAAATGAAAGACCGACGTCACAGGCTGTAGGATATGTTGTAGGCATTGGATAACCACAATAACATGTGTGTTAATGACCATCAACAAACAAGATGACCTTTTTATATATATTCTGATCAGTAACAAATTCATCGAAAGATTTATGAAATTTAACAAAAAGAGCAACGTCCATCCACCCATTTTTGTGTAGGTCAATAAATTGCTTGATATTAGTCTTGAATGCCACAGTCATGAAATCTTTCGTCCGGTCGTACAGTGAGTAGATGGATATACGTAGTCACCATATGCGATAGAGCTTTTCATTCAATGTAGTAATTTTGGACTACATACCGACATAACATATTTAGTCACGTTTTCTCCGGAAACATTTTATGAGCTTATTCTAGCATTTGTTTCTTTTCCGTTTCATTTATTGAGTAATTATTGTAATTATAACAAACTTGCATGATTGAAATTATGAGGACTTTGGACTTACAAAATACTATTCAATCTTTTTCCTACCTTTAAATCCAATCTGAACCTTTCTGACATTATATTTCCTAACGATTCACTAAAATGTGGCGTCTCTCTGAATAAAAAATACACAAGCTTACGGAAAGTAGACCAATGGAATAGTCAGTTAGATGCTGTTTAAATCGTTTGTTTTCTTAATTTGTAATTTCATTTAAGCACTTGTTTCTCATCGTTGTTTGGTTCGAAACATGCCAGGTGAATTGGTTTTTTTATTGTGAGGAAGCACTCCAGCTAAGATTTAACGAAACGTCGGTGGTTTAAATAAGGTGCGGGGTCGGGGTTATTGCTTTGAAAATGTATGAGATTACAGTCAACACATGCCATTTTAAAAGTGTAGGTGTGAATTAAA
>NW_026865383.1:0-66700 GCF_026571515.1 Ruditapes philippinarum | reverse complement strand
ACTTAAATACTTTGCAATATGAAGCAAACAAAAATATATGACACACACAAATCACATAACTTTTTTTTTGGCCCTATACAGCTTAGATTTCATCCATGTATGCAACTCTTTTACTTTTTAATGTAAATCAGGTACAATTTCTACATTCTTACAGCCTCTAGCTGTGTCATTTTCCGGGAAGGTCTTTCCTTAATTTTGTCGTCATAGTTCACACAAAAAGTGAAGCAAAACTCTGACAAGTATACAATAAGAGTAAAAGCCCTTATTAAATGCATCTTTACACATAAATTTTTTGTAAGCAAATAATCATTATTTCACTTTAAATAAAACAACTATTTAAGAAAAAAAAAATAGATCAATGAAATAAGCAACAACTTATGTTATCTTCACAATACTGCCTAAAATAATCAGTAATTTAAAATTTTGTTTATGTTTAAACAAAAATAAACATACATGGCATAAATTACATAATTATAATTAAAATACACTACAGCCTCATTATAACGCTCATGTTGGGGTCCAATGTCTCAACCCCGCATTCTAACGAGACTCTCATTAGAACGCTCATTGCGAAATTATCTTATTACGCCACCCATCGCCTATACATATAACGCTGATGTTTTTACTTAATGTTCAATGAATAACGACATTATCTTTTTCTAAAACAATTCAATGATGTAATTCAGGGAGGTTTGCATGTCACAGATATGTGTGTTAATTTTAGTTTATTTATACTCACCACCGGTTGCCCATGTCACACTTATGATATGAATTTGAGATTTTGGAAACAATTTGATGCCTGACTGATGGACAGGTAAATCAACAAAAGACCGGATAAACGCTAACCTGTGCATGTTTTTCACACCTTTGGCGATCATAAATGTCCTAATTACAATTGCTTACGGTACTTGACTGTAAAATTGAACAAGCGTTATAGCAGATATGGCGCGCTATAAAATGATCTAGATCTACATGATTTTTTTTTTTTTTTTGGGAGCCAAGGTCTATAAGCGCTATACTGAGATTAGTGTTATAACGGAGAGTGAAATATCGAGCCTGCAGTGATTCATCTATTTTTAATACTGCACATTTGTAACATCAATTTTCACTGGATAATTGTGACCTCTGCATTATTACTTACATGCATAGCTTCAGTAAATTCATTAATTAATTTTCAGTTTTTCTCATATGTAAATGTGCTTAATTATAAATCGGTTATTAAGACATTTGACCCGTTATATCATAAGTTATAAAAATTTTGACAAGTTATATGGCCCTATATAAAACAGTTGTTTGCATATATAACCTGAGTCACTAGACCATATAACCTACCAGGAATCTTTAAAACCGATCTATAATACAGCTAACTTCCTTTTTTTTTTTGGAAAAAATTTAGTATTTTCATAAACTGACAACAGCCGTATATATAAAACTATATAAACATCCAGACCATCCAATAAAAAGCCACATTACAAACGCGCAGTATTGTCATACAAAAAAAAATAGTTGTCTACTACATGTATATAAATGTTTCAACTGGGTAATATATCCAGTCAATAATATTTATAGCTAATATTAAAAACAAACTTTGAAACAAGAAGCCACTTCTTATAACCAATAACAAGGCATAGTTTTAATAGGCACTAAAAAAGAAAAGCTTTCAAAATAAAAAGTAAATATACATATATATAATTATACATACTGTAGAAATTCTAAATTGTGGAACTTCGATTAGTAAATTTTTCCTGTGTGTCAAAATAAAATGAAAGCTGATTACCCCAACCCACCCCCCACCCCACCACCATGTATTTGTGGAATTTTACTGTGTGCTGTGTGTTTCAAATTTTGTTATTCAATTAAGACTGATACCTGGACCGATGTCCCAATGTCTCAAAGTTTTTACTCTTCAACTTCCACCTACCAAAGTTCTACAGTACATATTCACAGCAGTGTAAAACATGAATTGCACTTTCATAAATTTATATAACAAAAAGAACAAAAAAACTCAGATATTTTTACAAAACAAAAAAAAACTCAGATATTTTTACAAAACAAAAAAAAAACTCAGATATTTTTACAAAACAAAAAAAAAACTCAGATATTTTTACAAAACAAAAAAAAAACTCAGATATTTTTACAAAACAAAAAAAAAACTCAGATATTTTTACAAAACAAAAAAAAACTCAGATATTTTTACAAAACATAATAATCTAGTTAAACTAGTATATTTATCACACACGTAAGACAGAACATGAAAAACATGAACAATGTGGAATGAATTACTTTTTTAAAGATCAGTAAAAACAAAACAAAAACATCAAAAATATAGCACTTGAGCAAAAAAAAAAAAATATGTTCAAAATATCATTAACAAACTCTAAAAAAAAATTTACAGCAAAAATATTTAATGAATATTTATAAAAGATCACAGTTTACAGAAC
Source organism: Ruditapes philippinarum (assembly GCF_026571515.1). NCBI lineage: Eukaryota > Metazoa > Mollusca > Bivalvia > Venerida > Veneridae > Ruditapes > Ruditapes philippinarum. The sequence goes on along the minus strand of NW_026865383.1, from coordinate 64,259 downwards.
TTAAAAGAGCTCGCCTCTGATGGGGCTTGAACCTACACGGCCACCATCTACAAGCATTACGACAAAGTACTTCTTTCACAAAGGTATCAAAAAAAGAACTAAGCCATTAAACTTGTTGACATTTCCAAAAGTACATCTACAATTCATTAACAACCAGAGCTTATGATTAAAACATTACATGCCTTTCAAATTATTGTTTTGAAAACTACTACAGTAAAAGTAGCATGAATAAAAGAAATGAAATTTGGTGTCTAGTACAAGGTTTAAAAGAATTCCATAAATATGACACATGCGAAAATAATCTCTTCCAGAAACATGACTCAAGTTATATTTAGCTTTCATATCTTGGATTGTTCAGCTAAAATGAACACACAAATGTTGAAATGGATTTACTTCTATTTTTGCTACTACTTAACATCATTATGCATAAATTGGGATGAAGCAACAATGTGGAAGAAATATTAATGGGTTTTTACCATACATGTTCATGTATATCTAAGTACAATAGCATACTGGAAAAACAACAACAAAATTTTAAGTAACAAGAGCTGTCCGTAAGACAGCGCGCTCGACTTTTTTATTGCTTGCCAATAAAAAAAGTTTTTGCAGTAAAAGGCAATACAAGAATCTCTGTATTTTTAAAGTGAACAATGGCCATGAGCATTAAGATATTTAGTGAAGAATTATTTTACTGAATTGTGTGATACCCTTGAACACTGCAGGTTCAGTGGATAGGAATGAATTTTTTTAGATTTTTTAAGTTTTTTAGTGCTTGCCTATAATACAAAACATTGACAGTTAAGGGCCATAATTCAAATAAAATCTTTGACAGAATTACCTTCTCCTGGACATGTTTGGGAATCATGATTGTAAACAAGTATTCCAACTTTCAAATTAATATCTCAAACAGTTCAGTCAAAAAGTGGACTGGTACTAAAAACTTAACCAAGATTCTAAGTCGATAAAAGGCCTTAATTTTTAAAACAAATCCTTGACAGAGTTACCTTCTCTTGCGTACAGATGGGGGTAATGATGTGAAATAGCATTAAAAGTTTCAAAGCAATATCTCAAAGGGTTAAGGCAATAAGTGGATTTTACCCATATTCAATGTATTTTCTAAGTCAAAAAGGGGCATAATTCTGTCAAAAAACCTTGACAGAGTTATGTCCTCTTGTCTGTTGATGAAGGTCGTGATGGTAAACAAGTATGGTCAGTTTCAAAGCAATACCTCCAATGGTTTTGAAATAAAGTGAGGTGGTACAAAAAAACTTAACCAAGCTCAATACACTTTCTAAGTCAAAAAAGGTCCATAATTCTGTCAAAAACCTTGACAGAGTTATGTACTCTTGTCTGTAGATGGAGGTTATGATGGTGAACAAGTATGGTAAGTTTCAAAGCCATACTTGTAATACTTCTGAAATAAAGTGGGGTGGTACGAAAAACTTAACCAAGGTGTGACGCCAACGCCGACGCCGACGCCGGGGCGAGTAGGATAGCTCCCCTTTTCATAGAAAAGTCGAGCTAAAAAGGACTGTGCTGCCTAAAATAATATTTGAGTTATAATATGACTTATTTTATACATAGTTAAGCAATAAAGTGAGAATGTTATTATAAATGTAAGTATTCAAATCAGATTGGTATTATGACATACATTGTAAATTAATCCCCTTTTAAAATATTTCAGCATTTACAATTAAAATTATAAAAAAAAAGATACAATTACCAGTTATGCAAAGTAAATATTTCTGCATTTGGGTCATAATATAAAGAAATTGTTCAATGTTTTAACATGGAAAAAGATGCATTTTTAAGATCAATTTGTATTATCAATGGCACTACCTTGTTACATTTAGTATATAAATCACAATTTCTGGTATGACTTTCATTAAACCCTTACAAAGCTAAATATCTTAAGTGGACTTGTCTACCTTTCAATTTGGAAGCTAAATATCTTTAGTGGACTTTTCTATCTTTCAATTTGGAAGCTAAATATCTTAAGTGGACTTGTCTACCTTTCAATTTGGAAGCTAAATATCTTTAGTGGACTTGTCTATCTTTCAATTTGGAAGCTAAATATCTTTAGTGGACTTTTCTATCTTTCAATTTGGAAGCTAAATATCTTAAGTGGACTTGTCTACCTTTCAATTTGGAAGCTAAATATCTTTAGTGGACTTTTCTATCTTTCAATTTGGAAGCTAAATATCTTAAGTGGACTTGTCTACCTTTCAATTTGGAAGCTAAATATCTTTAGTGGACTTTTCTATCTTTCAATTTGGAAGCTAAATATCTTAAGTGGACTTGTCTATCTTTCAATTTGGAAGCAAAATATCTTAAGTGGACTTGTTTATCTTTCAATTTGGAAGCAAAATATCTTAAGTGGACTTGTCTATCTTTCAATTTGGAAGCTAAATATCTTTAGTGGACTTGTCTATCTTTCAATTTGGAAGCTAAATATCTTAAGTGGACTTGTTTATCTTTCAATTTGGAAGCAAAATATCTTAAGTGGACTTGTCTAGCATTTAATTTGGAAAAAAACATTCACCATTTTCAGGGAAAATTTCAAAATAAGAACAGACTGAGAAGCATACAGTGCAGACCATGATCGGGCTGTAGAAATACACTGGGCCTGGCTGATCTTTGTTTGCACTGATTACATGGGTAACATTTGTAACATTTGCTGCTGACAGCTGGCTTAAAGTTTGCAGTGTCTTATTCACATGATACAATAATTTACATTTTTGGAATTTTCATTATTCATCACTGGGTTCACACAAAAATACACAAGTCTTATATATATAATGAAGCCTAAATTCCAAAGTAAAAGAGCACTGCATGCAGTGTTAATGCTCGTCTTACCACTTTAGACAAAATTTCCAAGAAAGTTTAAAAAAGGGGGATTACTCCAAAAATATAGCTTTTAAAATTATACCCCTTGTCTTACAACTGCCTCTTGTCACAGTCAGCAAGTATTTCAAAGTTTCGTATTGATACCTTTAAAATTGTTTGAGAAATGGACTACATAAAGAATTTTGCACGACAACAACGAAGACGCAGCTGTCACAATAGCTCCCTCTTTTCTTCAAAACAGACAAGCTAATAATATGAATATATTACTAGCAAATATTATATAATTCTACATATCATTACATCCCTTAAATCTTTTAGCCTTGAAAATTCAAATAATGTCACCTCTTACATCGAGCAAACAGTATCTCTAGCGAATTATGAAATATCACCTAAATTTTCTAATTACTTGTTCACAACAGTTACACAATGTTTGTATGGTCTAACGTCACCTTTGAAGTAACTCTGAGATCTTCTGACAACAATAAAATGTACATCACAGCAAATATGAGGCACAATGTTAACTTGCATTTAATGCAGATGACACTTGAGTCAAACAGACTCAACCACTGCAGGGTAGATGGAATAAACCACTGGAGGAGGCCAGACTGAATCAACAAATGGAAGAGGTCAGTTGGTTTCAACTTACGAAAACTTCCATTTTTAACAGTTGTTTCTTTTTTTGGTAAGATTGACTGGTACCAGGTAAGAAATCAAGCTTGGGTGTTGCCAGGTTTTCGGTCAAGTTTGGTTGGTACCAGGTTATCAGTCACGTTTGGTTGGTACGAGGTTTTCAAACAAGCTCGGTTAGTACCAAGTTTTTAGTCAAGATTGATAGGTACCAGGTATTTAGTCAAGCTCGGTTGGTAACAGGGTTGCAGTCAAGTTTGGTTGGTACCAGGTTTTCAGTCAAATTTGGTTGGTACCAGGTTTTCAGTCAAATTTGGTTTGTACCAGGCTTTCAGTCAAGCTCAGATTCTGTATCTGAATCAGCATCTGACAGCATACTCTCCTGAAAATATCAATAAATAAGACATATATTTGTTTATCATACACATATAAACATCATTTTTAAAATTTGATAGTATTAAAGTTTAAAGTATAGAATATCAGGTCACAAAGATTAAATGCCTAGTATTTCTGACATGTTGACCAATGATAAGAGAAACCACAAAACTTGTACCTTACCTTAGCTGTCTTGGTCTTACACTAGATCTTACACAATTTACTCTTTAAGATGCATCAAGTTCAGTAAATATAGAACTATTGAAATTTTAATACCCAAGAAGTTTTGCCTACAGCAGTTTTATTTTAACTTGTAAACCAGATTTGTAACACAGAAGCAACTAGACATAACAGCTTCAAATTATATCAAAAGAATGAAAATTTACAATAAAAATGTTACATTAAGTTTATCATAGAGCTATTGGGCCTAGTGACGATTTGATTATGCAGATATTGTTTTACCTTTAAATACATGTACAGTGAAAGTTGAGAAAACCAGACGGCTTTCGGACTGAGGGTTTTGTCCGGTTTTCTCAGCGGTCCGGTATTCTCAATGTCCCCTTCAGCTGTTCAGCATCTTATAATTATTATAACCGAGCAATGAGTTACTAAGGATGCTGTATATTTGCATTTCAAGATAATGTGTACGTATATTGCTAAATAAAGAAATGATAAGAATACAAAAAAAAATATAAAATATGTTTTAATTGTTTTTGTCCCATTATTGCATATAAAGACATAAAAGTTTGGATAAAAATGAACAGCAGTTACATCATAACGATCAAGTCTGAGCACATCCGCATATGTTGACATTTGGGTAATGGGTAATGATTTAACGAATTTAGTTTACTTTGTTTGTTTATAATAATAACATATTGGTCAGATTTTTAAAGTAGGTTTCGGCAAAGTTTCACTGTCTTTAATTAATTTAACTTTGTCACATGTAGACAACTCTCGTCGAATAATTTTCGGCCATGGAATAGAACTAAGCGCCGATAAATTTCGTTTCCGTTGCGAAACACAATAGAAAAATACTCTATTTTTTATTCATACTGATTTTAACTGATCAATATCTCGTGCATTTTGGCATTTATATAAAACGGTAACATCTATACCTTACAATAAATCAAACTGTGAAAAGAGACAGTATAAACAAATCAGACAATTATTGTTCCGTTACCGCTCAGTTAGCGTATTAGACACAACCAATTGATAAGTACACAAGGTTTTTCACACATTCGGCGTCCGGTATTGTCAGGGTAATTGTCTATATAATTGACTTTGTAGTCCCCAATTAACCGTCCGGTATTCGGTTTTTACAGATTCCGGTATTGTCAATGTTCAATACAATAGTTTAAAGAAGGGAAAATTTGGGACTGAATTATTCGTCCGGTTTTTAGAGAGTTCCGATTTTCTCAGCGTCCGGTTTTCCCAAATTTCACTGTAGTTATTATCTTAGAATATCTGCAGTATATTCTTTATAGGCATACAAGTTCCAATTACAATTATCTACATAATACCTACCCAACCACCTTGCCCAACAATCCAGTTGGCAAATGTATCCTCTATATATTTCAAACTCATTTCCTTTATCTGTAATGCCATAGCTCCGCTCTGGCCAGCCAGTCGCATCGCTCGTTTGGTTATCTGAAACACTGCAGCTACCTGAGCCCAGCCCTGTTCCTTGCCTACTGACTCCTGCACTATATTCTTGAAATGGTTATATGTGACTATACCAGAAATATGGAGAGCTGCTTTTTTGGCATTTGCTTCCAACTGAAATGTCATTCATTAAAAAGTTAAACTATCTTCTTCATAATAATAAATACTAATCTGTGATTTTAACTTATCCAACATCATTAAACAAGGGCAAAAGATTTATATACCCTTAAATTTTTTTTTTGTAAATTGTATAATTTTCTGTTGAAACAATAAATTATAACAGTAATATCTACTGACCGCATCACTTCAACAAAATCAATTATAGCCCATTTTATTGATGATCAGACTTTACACATGATTTAACTAAACAAATGATAATATAGTACATGTACATGTACTCATTGTACATTAAAAGAATAGTTGCATAACAAAAATAAACTAACTTTAACTACTTTATATTCATGTTGTATGCTGAATCTTGTTGACTCCTCTATATGTTTTAATACTTTATATTCAGATAAAAATAATATGATCAAATTGATTAAAGATAATTGAATGACATGCTGATGACTTTTCTAAAGCAAAAATATTTTCTAAAAATACATACATTTATTTTGTACTTTTATTTGTAAAGTATGTCAAACATTTGGGTGTACAAAATCATGTTTCAACAAGAGCAATGCATAAAATATTGATACTAGTCTGTTAAGACATGCTAGGTCCACTCAAAACTTACCATTGCATCCATATCATCAGCAACTTTTCTTAACTCATCTCTCAACTCTATCTCTAATGGTGTAAGTGTGGTTTTTGTAAACTCTGTAATTAAACAAGTATCATGATATTCACTTTTTAAACAATATTTTGATATTGATATGTAACTACAAATACGTATTTTTATGATGAAAAGGAATCTTTGCAATAAAAAACAAGTGTTACATTTGAAAGAATACTATGCCCCAGGGGAAACACATTGACCTTTGACACCATGCCATTTAAGTGGGTCTAGCAGGTACAGCTCATCAAGGTGCATGCACCTGTGAAGTTTGAAGGCTGGTGGTGGAAGGACTTCCATGTTATGGTCAAGGTTAAAGTTTTGTGACCATCAGACCAAAACCAATATTATCAGTGGTAAAAGGTGAGCTGAAGGTGACAGTGATAAAAGGTCAGCTGAAGATGACAATGATAAACGGTCAGCTGAAGGCAACAGTGGTAAAAGGTCAGCTGAAGGCAACAGTGGTAAAAGGTCAGCTGAAGGCAACAGTGGTAAAAGGTCAACTGACGGAAACAGTGGTAAAAGGTCAACTGAAGGCAACAGTGGTAAAAGGTCAGCTGAAGGCAACAGTGGTAAAAGGTCAACTGAAGGCAACAGTGGTAAAAGGTCAACTGACGGCAACAGTGGTAAAATGTCAGCTGAAGGCAACAGTGGTAAAAGGTCAACTGACGGCATCAGTGGTAAAAGGTCAGCTGAAGGCAACAGTGGTAAAAGGTCAACTGAAGGCAACAGTGGTAAAAGATCAGTATAAGGTTTTAGTGGTAAAAGATCAGCTGCAGTCAACTGTGGTAAAAGGTCATCTGAAGTTGACAGTAAAAAAGGTCAGTATACATAATTTTATATACACATATATTTTTATAAAATAGATCAAGATTTCTCTTAAACTTTTACCTTCTTGTTCAGGACTAGATTTCTGATCATCAGTCAGTTTAGATCTTGGACTAGCAGATGCACTTCTGGACTGGTCCTCTCTTTCAGACATTAAATTGTCTCCAATAGTTGCCAGTCTACTTGCTATTTTACCATATAATTCATCCTTTTCTGCTTCAGTCATGTCTTCCAAGTCTTTTTTATCTTCTGCAAATATAAACAGTAAAGAGTTACATCAGAATTATCATTGCAACCTGTAATCATACATTGACTAAGAAACCGGACTGGTTTTCTGACTGTAATGTTTTTCAAAATATTTTCAAATATCATCATGTGTCCAGCCTATTGCAATGGTGGTGGTGTTGGTAGCTTTTACTCCGAATCACAGCAGTAAACCACAATGAATTTACCAGAGCTCAGTTCCGCCACCACATCATTCCTGGGCAGGCTGTCAAGCAGTTTACCAGTACTAGTTGCCTTCACTTTCCAAAGGAACTGATAACTTCTGTACATGCCAGAGCAGAGGTACAGTGCGAATGACCATTAAAAGGATTTCAGTCAATCACAACAATCCAGGAATCAAACCCGGGTCATCCGAATCACAGTCCAACACGCTACCTATTGAGCTTACCAAACAGCTTTCCAGCTATATATCTGATGCCTGCAGTTAACAAATTATTGTTTGAATTTTAGAAAAAAAAGTATGAAAGAGATATGCTTATGTAATACCTTAGAAGCAAATGGCACATGCATGAAATCATTGATAAAGAGTTAAAACCCTACTTACAATAGCAGCATAATATTATTTTGTTTATTCTGTTCACATGCAATGTTCATGAGTGTTAAATAACAGTGATATTCTATGCTACAACTCTATTCAGAATCAACCGTAAGATTATGGAAACAACATAATTATAGTGTTAATAAATTTCATAAAAAAATATTTTATTAGATATAACTTAATACCCTTTACTAAATGTTTATGTAAGTTTGAATATTTATCTTTATTTTTATTTCTGCGATTGTTTTTCATGTTTGTATACAATAATGAGTATATAGGAAACTACCAGTAAAATATCTCATTGAGACCCTGCAGATATTAAGCATGTATTTTATTCATTGTGTGGGATGCTATAAGACACACATTCATTGATAAATTTGTTCCTAGAACCAACCATTACTAACCAATCAATGTCAAGTTTCTTGCTTAAAAAACACAATGGCAAGCCCTTGACTGGGTTAAATCCCACTCGGGTAAAAATCTGTCACTAAATATAACAATTCTGACACTTATCACAAAGTTTTAACACCTAAATCCCATAATACCTCCATCAGATTCTGCCATTTCCATGTGCTCATGGTGTTTAACATCTCGTACAACTCTTCTACGACCATGATCATCTATGACTCGCTCTCGTACGTCCTCCTCCTGTAGGTAACTAAATGACTTGTTCTTCGGCAATTCATTGCCGTCTGCATCAAAGTATAGCCTCTCAATCATGTTACCGCTGTAATCCACTATATCAAGATGGCTGGAATGACGTTTTATGTCTTTTTCATCACCTTCCTCTCTACATATAACCTGGGTTTGTAAAAATTCAAATCAAAGACCTGTAAAAACTATCATTCTTAGAGCAGGGATGGAATAAAGAATATTACATTTGTCGACAGCATCATATCGAAATGCAGAATTTTATTTTAACTTTTCCATACAATACTGCAGTCCCCATTCCCTTATGTAACACGCTCAATCACAAAATGGCATGACTAAATATTTATAATGATAAAAATTTTTGGCAATATTCATTAAGTCCCTTATCCCAAAATTATAAAGAGTGGAACTCTAAAAGCTATATATTTTGTATAGATGAGAAAACAATGTGTAAAACATTACAATTATACTAAATTAATAAAGATTCTTCATTTAAAGTCATTGAATATTAATTTATGCCAATGATAAAAGTTTCAAAACGTACTGTAGATCTACATTTTTAATAATCTGTATATGTATTTAAAAAAAAAGACCCCATGCCATATTTACGACCTTTAACTAAAATAAAGTTTTCAAAAAGATTCCAGGGAAAGCATTTTTTAAAGAATGTTCAATAATAGGGTCTCATGAAGCATTAATTCTACATGCAACTGTTGATTTAGATGTAGCATATATGGAGTGAACCCCGTTGCAAACTGATTAACGCATTTTAACGCAAGAGGTGATAAATTGTTAAATCTTTGTTTCAAGGAAAGTCCATTATACTGCACATATTCAACAAGGTATGAGCTAAAAAAAGTTTGAACAGAATAATACAAAGTGGAAAATTTGATGCAAGATGAGGCTATCAAGTTAAGTCAGGGAGAGGAAAGCATAAAAGAAAATTAAATATTTCAGCTTTTTCCAGTGGTAAGAAGAACATGTAACTGAACAAAGTACCATGGCAGAAAAGTTCTAGTTTGAACTAATAACTTTAATACATGCATTTAACAGCACACATATCAGACTTATGCTTTAAAGGTGTACACCTCCAGATGAGTAATAATATACATGTACCTTCAAAAAATTAAACTTATTTATAGTTAACAAATGTATAAACAGTCTAAATGCTGGTGAAAATTTGAATGTTTCATACACAATATGAGAGAAATTACTTTTTTATCACTATTACAATTCTATGCTTTACTACTATTACCAGATGAAGTATGTGAAGTTTGTGCATATTTCAACTAGTTACAATAATTTTGTTGCCTAACCATAAACATATATCAAATGACTTATTTTGTACACTTCACAGCATATTTACTCATTTGAACAATTTACATTTTTCATAAAAAAATTGATACACATCTGGGAGGTGTGCTGCTTTAATAAAATTACCAGATCTGAAGTCTGATCCTTAAATTACAGAAGATATATAAAATATTCTACACTTTTGTAGCTTTACAAAATCCTGACAAATATTAAGCTTAACAATTAAAGGATAACTAATCATTCTCTTTTTTTATTTACAAAATTTATTTAAATGATATTTAAAAGTAATCTCATTTTTTCATTTTTGCAAATTTTGTTTCACAATGTGTCTGTCAATATTTTGATGTATTTAAATCATAAAGCCATTTTAAGTCTTGTTTAAAAATATCTTTATCTAAATAAACAAAACGCCCATAACTTAAATGTAGGCTTCATTTAACAATAAGACTATCCTTCATTCCTTCCAATACATGGTAACATCTGCATCAACAAAAGAAACCATGTTGTTTTTATTTAAATCTCATTTATTTTCTGAAGATTATAATGCTACAAAAAAATTTACTTATTCACTCACAATACTAAATACATGTATGTATCGTAACATCTTACCTGACTTGCTCTTGTATACGTCACGCCAGGTCGCCTCTCTTCTCTCTCAAAGTTGGAAAAGGCAAATCCTCGACCGTTTGGATACATTGTCAAGCCCGCATCGTCTGTTTCATCCAATCCCAACTGGTTAGGTCTAAATGGGCGAGCGCTGCCGGGTACCGATAGTGTCCGTGAGTAATATCCACTGTCTGCCGCGTCTTGTCCAAAATTATCAGATTTTGATTCTGTAAAATTTTCAAAGGGAACTTAGAATGTTTCATTAAAATAGCATGCCAAAGAGCTTTCTGTAAAGTACATGTAAGGTTAAGTTCAATACTACTGCAATTTAATAAATAAAATAAACATCAACATTACAGGAAACTTTCAATAAGGCTTGCCTTCCCATAATCCATGATAACCCGTAGGTGGAAGCAGGGTAGTAAGAATTTCAATAGCAGCACTCTCTTTATGCCATTTAAAAGGAAACATGCCAGAGCTATTATTCAATCATTTCAGCACAATTATGCTAAAAATACTTTTTCACAATTAAAATTATCTTTCTATAAAAAAATTACCCTTTTAGTTTAAGATTGTCATTACTTCAAACAATTTAGTATCACTTCTAATCTTTTAAGGTTTAAAACTTTAAACAGTAAGGGAAATTGTTCTATTTATTAGAAAAAAAAATTATAATTGTTTTTTTTTGTGTACTCTATTTCATTATTTCCTTTTTCATTAAATTTTCAAATCTGAGCTTTAAAATTTTAACTAAGATTTTACCTTTCATGCTGCGTTTTCTTTTATCACGGAGAGTAAGGCGTTTAAGCTTTCCGAATAGACCCGTATCTTGCCCTGAGCTTTCTTTCATCTTCCATTTTTTCTCTGTATGTTTTTTCTCTTTCTTGTCAACAACATCTATAGTCTCCTCGGACACTTCGCTACGTAGAACAGTTTTTCTGTCACTGCCACTATGTGTTTGATGTATATGTTTATTTCTATGGATATGTCTCTCTTCTAGGACTGTCTCATTACCTTGAGGTACGTAGTTGTCAGCCATATCCACCATATCGGCGGTATCATAATTTCCTTTATCATGCTTTTTAGAATATTTCTTAGGTCTTGTCGTTTTTTCATTTAAACTCCCTCTCGGACTTTCATCATTATGATTATCCATCTCATCATCACCATCATGTGCTTTCTGTTTTTTATTTCTAAAGAAATTTTGCATTCTGTGTTGAGCCTTTTTAAACATAGATTTCTTCTTTCTTCCATGCATCTGTTGATCAGTGCTGTCTGTATCACTGGAGGATACCGATCCTGATTTCTTTACTCTATGTGGTGATTTTGTGTATGTATATTTTGTTGGAGATGTACTGCTTGTTTTATCGTCATCATCATCATTTACTGATGTTGTAGATCGACTCTGAGGTTCAGATAGACCAGAAAGATTCAATGTGTGTGGTGCTACTTCAGGGATAGACCTTTTCGGTCTGGAATGTGGTTTTCCAAGACTATTATTTGTATCTAAAGAATCACTTGAGCAAGGGATACTGGAATCGTTTGGTTTCCCAGTGTAAGGCACTGGATGTGACAATGACCCACTTCCATTGGAACTATTTTCAGATGGTGTATGAGGCGTACCTGGCGGAGCAGACGGAGTTGGTTGAACTGTGCCAGGTAACCTCGTACTAGGACTCTGGCGCCATTCATTGTCAGGCTCACTATAGGGGGCAGATTTAGATTTCTCATGATGAATTTTTAATCCTGCTGGAACTTCTTTACCACCAAAACCCTGTAATTCAACAAAGTTTTCATGAGGCAGACTTTCTGCTTTTCTTAATTCGTTATCGCTTTCATCAGCATATGGTATTGAATCTTCCCGTAAAATGTTGCAACTTGATGCTAGACAACTAGAACTTTCCCCACTTGGAGTTGTTGTCTCAAAAACACTCAGCTCAACTATTCTCTGATATTCTGGTGAACTTGTTTGTATTGCCTGTTGAGCAAGTTGCTCCTGTAAAAATTCTTCTAAAATTTTTGCTGCCTCTGCCCTTACATCAGAAATAGTTAATCTCTTCTTCCCCCTTCTTCTTCTCCGCTTATTTTTAAGGAAATCATCAAGCTTGCGTTCTTTCTGACTCCTACTGAGATTACTTGCATCAGCAGAATTCTGTCTACTCTGACTGTATTTTTCTTTAGAGTTCTGTATTATTTTATCTCTTGTGGGATCAGGCTGCTGTTTTTTTATTAAAAAATGTTCAAGATTCAATTTTTCTTCATCATTCACTTCCACTTTATCTGTGTTTAAAACTGAAGCCATCTTTAAATTTTGGCTGAAATGAAAAATAAAAATATACAGTACTAATTGTACTAATGGACTTGCCCAGGTATTAATTTGGAACAATCCATTGTTAATACTAGACACAATGCTATTTTCTGGAATGTGTGCTTCTGTTAAATGACAGACAAGCCCTAATTCTAAAGTTCTAGATACCGGTCATTCAAAATAAAGAGGAGACCAGTAGATTAGAGATATGAAGGGGTTTCTTATTGTTTATGTATTTTATTGTCACTCATTAAATTTTAGTTTCCACCTAAATTCTTTTGATATGACAATTAAATGAAAGGATTTATCTATATTGTAAATACATATATTTAACCTTAAAAAAGCCGATGGCCACTTTAATAACACTTATTTTAATTAATCTATTCCTTTTTTTCCTAGCTTGGTTTCCTCAAATAAGCGAAACTTGTGCTTGTTTGCCTCAAGAAAAAGGCTGAGGCCCCTAAACAGCTAAATACTAAATAAAAAGTATATTGTGGCCCTTCTATTCTAACTCCTTGATAATTTGATAATGATGATAACCTACAGGCTTCAACTTAAATTTTGTTATCATTTTAAAATTTTTACAGACAAATGACAGAATGTGTAGTCAAAATATATCAACGAGCCAAAGCTAGATTCCAAGGTGTCCTATAAATATAACATCGCTTTGAGATATTTTTGCTTCTGCACAGTGCATATCCATATCGGTACCCTCTTTGCGAAATCTGCTGAAATGGTACCCTCTTTGCGCATGCACAGGCCACTCTCTGCTAAAAACAAACCAGCGATGGATAACAATCCAATAAAATTTAGATATAATAAGGAAAGAAGGTATGACACGTAGAAAAGATATATACCACGGAACAGTAGAATGTTTTATCTATGTGCTGATTAAATTTTGTCATGTGCCCGTTTTTCATGTACTACAACTTCACAATAAGCTACAAAAATTAAAAAATCGACATGTCTTGCCTCGCCCATCACCTCGACATATTTTTCGGGCTGAAATGAACCTGTGGCTTGATTATATATGCATCATACATATTTAGTATGTTCATTTACATATCATCTCCGGACAAATGGCAGTATATCGTCAAAAATAATTGTAAAATTCATAAAAACAAACTACTTTCGGTTTTGCAGCGGCACGGGCTACCTCTCTTCATTTGAATTTTTATATCACAGGCACCCTCTCATATTTTTTACAAATAGGTATCCTCAAGGCACGATATATGCTTTTATTTGCATCAACTGCTAGTGAAACATCTAGGTGTGAACTGTCTTTGCCTTTGGAGTGAAACGTCTGGCATTCCCAGGGACTTGGGGGGGGGGGGGGGCCACATTGCGACATTATCAGGTGATTCTGGTATGGTTTCATATAACAAGTCTGTTCTAAAACTTTACTGCCGCAACGGTCGAAATCAGTGGAAATAAAAAATGTGTAGTAAATACAGAAATGAAATGTAGTCTGTAACAAGAGCCACCGCCGGGCGTGGGCAACTCGACTTTTTACTTTCTCTAAAAGCAAACAAAGAAATGTTTGAACAAAATATTAACGTTTCCTTTTTATAAAATTAATCATTCTATCTTGTCAAATTAGTTTAGTCTATATATTTTATATATATAAATTTACTAATTCATATATATATATAAATAGAGACACGCAATTCGAAGTCACATGGTGGTGTCATGTGGTGGTGTCACGTGGTGGAGTCACGTGGTGCAGTCACGTGGTGCAGTCATGTGGTGGTGTCATGTGTAGGAGTCACGTGGTGGAGTCACGTGGTGGAGTCAAGTGGTGGAGTCACATGGTGGTGTCACGTGGTGGTGTCACGTGGAAGTCACGTGGTAGAGACACTTGGTAGAGTCACATGGTGGAGTCACGTGGTGAAGTCACGTGGTGGAGTCACGTGGTGACAATCCATTCAAAAATAACAAAGTTACAGCCAATAATAGCCAAAAACATGAAAATTTCAATAATTTGACCTTCAAATTCAATGTCATTTATGAGTGAAGGTCAAGGTCTGTCAGGTTATTTTTTAGGGATATCCTTGAAGATTATTATGTTCAAGTTTAAAGACAATCCATTCAAAAATAACAAAGTTACAGCCAATAACAGCATGAACAAGCAAAATTTGGACTTTTAACATTGAAGGTCAAGGTCATTTATGGATGAAGGTCAAGGTAAGTGCGGTCTACCCAAGGGTTGTTGTGGCCAAGTATGAAGACAATACACCAAGAAATAAAAAAGTTATGTTCCAGGTACAAGTTTGCGGACGGCAACGGCAACGCCGCCGCGACGACTATAACAATAGAATCTACCTCTACTTTTTTTTTTCAAATATAAAAAATATGTGAACACGTACAGTAACTACTCATTAGACATAACAGGATCTTTTTGTTAGTCTATTTGTTTCTGAAAATTCGCAATGACTCCATTTTGGATTTTTGTAGAGCGGTTCGCAAATGAACTTTCCAGCTACGTCTGTGTATAATAAAATAAAAGAGAACCAGTCAAAGCTTTTCTCTAATTTGAAAAACAATTTTGGGGCAAATTTTAATCATGAGTAAATAAAACGCATTTACACACTGTTCTTAAAGAGCGCCTGGTGAAAGGGGAGGCCGAGTTAGATTATGTAACTGTAAGTTAGAAAGGATTATGGTTGTGACAATAGATATTCAACATGTATATAAATATCCTCTGGAGCTTGTTGCACACACGCATTTCACTAAAGTTTGTACTACTCTGTAGTTAAGATGATTTAAAAATGTAGTGTACAAATGAACTTTATGATGATCAATATTTTACATGTTGACATGTTAGTTAAACAAACTTGGGTCTTTCAAATTTTTAGAAAGAGAGGACTGGTTTCAAAGATGCAACCTGTTGAGCATTTTTATTTAAGTCAGTGGAAGAGCATTCCTATATGGTGAAAGTTGCTGATCAGCTGATTTAAACTGTTAAATATGTCCTAAAAACACAATTCTTTTTCACCCCTGTTGATGGAAATTCATTGTATCCCATTGTAACCCTTGTATCCCTGTATCCCTTGTCATGTGGGGGTGAAAAATAATTGTGATTTTGTGCCATATATGTACTGATTAAGACTTGCAAGAAATTATGTCAAATGAAAAATATATTTTGTAATTCTCTGATTCGTGTGGAGTCTCTCAATTAGCAAAATGAACCATTCCGTCAAAATGTCAAATGTTGCTAAAAGTGTATGTAAAAAGCTGTTTACCGATGGATGACAGTCTATGATGTGCCCCAGAGAATATCTTTGTCATTTTTTACAAAAACCTGAAGTACTCCAAACTGGTAGTTAATAAAAGTTATATTAAAACATAAGCCAACCTGGTGTTTTGATGTCTTGTTCCCTCCTCCCAATCTTTTAATAAGGCATTTTAGATTGAATGTGATTTAAGATATAAAATTAAGGATATAGATATCCTTGGGTATATAATTTATTAACTTTATTACAAAGTTATTAAGAATACATACTTGTGTTAGTGATTGTTTGTATCCAAAAGTCATAGAAATATAATTTTTGTTACAATACAATTTATATGTACATGTAGTTATATTTTATGATTTATTTTACAGTATCCCACAGAGAAAGAAAAATTTGTCAAAAGAATAGATGTCATTGAAGAGAAAACAGGTAACTAAGTATCAATCTTTGGAGCTTCAAAATTGAAAACTTGATCGAGGAAAAAATATAGTATTACCCAGTACACAACTTTATTTGAGGTCAGATTAACAAGAATTTTACAAAGAACTTGATTAAGTTTCATTTTGTGTTTCATTTAATTTTTTGTTATAAATTCTAATGAGTGCATTTATATGACATATATGAACGTTACCCTCAAATTTAGATTTTGATTTAGTCTTTTAGAAGAGATTTATCATTTATTTTTTTATTTTGCTTTTCATGTAAGATTCTGATGGCATTAACTACAGAAAAAGTATTGCAATCTGTGAAAATGTTATACCAAAAATACTTCGCAAGGTGAGTTCATGAAAAAAATAATTAACAAAAAAACAAAATTGTGAAAAGTTTATTGATAATTGTCGTCATGTGTATAAATCTATATATCAGTTGCAAAGATTATTGTTTGAACTTAAAAAAGAATACTAACTTCCAAAATGCTTGTATGAAAGAAATATGGTGGTATATTATTGCATTGAAAGCAAATTTGGTATGCTTAGCAACAGCAGTGTATGTGATATTTTGTTTTACATATGTTATTCATTATAAAAACAGAGGCATTTTATGTACAAGCTTTCCAGAATCAACCATAAAAGTATGGAAAAATTTTTTTAGTGTTGATCAAACTTTTTAAAAATATTTTAAAGACATAGCTTTATTCCCTTCACAAAGACTCTATGCAAATGTTGAAAGCTTGTCTTTTACTACATTGTACTAGCATAGTCAGGGGTGTATATCATATATCCAAAGCATATTGGCTTTATGGTTTGTCATAATTATCGAATAAGACTTATAAAATGACCAATGGGATTTATTACTTCAAACTATTACAAAAAAAAACTTATTATAAAATGCCTTTTTTTTTAGTAACAAAATTATAAAATTTTATTAATTGAAATGAAATGTAAAATGTTTTCCTTAGTAAAGCATATACCCTAATAAGTTTGCTACATTTATGACATAGTTTTGCTTTGCTGATCTAATAGTGTTAAACCTTTCAGATAGGAGTTTTAAATGAGAAGGCTATACTTCTAGAGGAGGAATCATGGTTCAATGTCAGAAGAAAACAGTTACATTTGAAGAGCCGTAATCTGACTTGGTGTAAATATGCAAACCTTTGGGAGAAATCTGTATTTAGGAGTCATGACGAAAATCCAGCATGGTTTGTGAACAGTTTTTATATATATATACTGAACCAAAAAAATAAACTTTCGCAAAGTATGTGCCAGTTGTTCAAGGGTACCACTTAGATGTACACTCTTATATACATGTAGTAGCTTGTAAAACTCGTTTTGTTTGCAAAATCGGTCAGCTAATCCCCATATAAAAGCCCGATATGTTTATTCAACATAAAAATCGAGTTTCAAAAGGATTCAAAAACTGTTCCAATATATCTACATTCAAACTTGGAGAAAGTTTCTTTTCTGTTTCAGTATACATGTACTTTTGTCTCTCAATAATTCAAAATCACCTTACTCAAAATTCCGCTTTACTCGAAGAATTTCTAAAGTCCCATGAAATTTTCTTCTTTATCTTTGTACTTTAACTCTGCTTAGGTCGAATTTTGACCCATTATTCAGACTCCTGTTTAATCGAAATGAAAGTTTGGTCTCTTCAATTAAGGTCGTACATATTTTCATCTCATTTAGTCAAAGTGTGAAAACTGATAAAAGGTCGGCAACATCAAGGCAAAATGTTGTCACTCTGGTTCACACGTTTCATAGTTATTTTAATTGTCTGTCATCTTTTTGGCTAAAACTACCATTTACTAATTTTTCTGTGCATTTATCTTCTGAAACTACATTATAGAAATAAGTACATGTAACTGATAAAAATGTCAGTCCTCAAGTGTGTCGAGTTTGTTTCCTATTTTGTGTCCGAATTATTTCCTTTGGGTCTTTTTTTCATTGTCACTTTTTTTAAAAGAAAAGTCCAAAGATCAGTAATAGGCTTCAGTGTTCTGTAATATCAAGTAATTAATATACAGTAAATAATCATTTCAGTAAATGTAAGTTTAGATATGATTGTTATGGTCATTATTTTAGGACAATATTTGAGCAACATGGAAGTATAGATGTTCATGGAATAGGGCCTTTCGGAAGAGTAATAGAAATGTTTGCTGAAAGTTTTCTTCACTCAGGGGTTAAAAGGGTAAGGAACATAATTATAACATGTCTCGTTGTTTGTTTCTTATATATTGTGTATGTAATATTAGGACATATTTATACATTTGTCTGTCTTTCTGTCTCAGCTT
This sequence comes from Ruditapes philippinarum, assembly GCF_026571515.1. NCBI lineage: Eukaryota > Metazoa > Mollusca > Bivalvia > Venerida > Veneridae > Ruditapes > Ruditapes philippinarum. The sequence goes on along the minus strand of NW_026865383.1, from coordinate 45,479 downwards.
TAAAAAATGTTGTGTGTCTTCTTTACATATCTTTTGATCCTTCTTAAAGAATTTCATGATAGTTAGGTCAAATGTTTATTTCGTTGAGACAGCATGTAGAAACCAGATTGCCTCATTTATTGGTCAAGATCACAGTTAAATGGGAAAGATTAGCGCCAGGTATTTTTTGTGTCAATTCTACATCTTTTGAACTTCTTGAGGGATTTTAATGATAGTTGCATGAAATGGTAATCTCATTGACACAAAACTCAGAACTCCTCTATTCAAGGTCAAGATAAAAGTTCAAGGTAAATCATTTTAGCCAGCAAATTAGTTTCACACAGTTAGCCAAAATCACCCTTCTTGTGATGGCACCATATGACCTAAATTGTGTTTGTGTGCCGTAAAACCAAACAAAACAAAGCAAAACCCACATTTCAGATGCCATGCCTCCAAGTCAAGGTCACTATGTGAGTCTCACATTTGAAGGCTTGAACAATGGGGCATATATATAATACTTGAGTAAAATATTCATTGTTTTGAGAGGAGTAGTGGCCACACTTCGAGTGCCCTGATTCAAAGTCAGAGGGTCTAAAAGGGTCACAAGTGTAGGCTTGGAAATTTTGTATTGGCACTAAAGCTTTTAGCCCTGCGCTTTAACAATTTACTGTCTGCTCTCTTTCAAACCATGTGAAGGATGTTTATTTAACTTTGGTCTAATGTTTATCTCATTGGAATGATGGACGGAGTCCTTATTTCAGGCAGTTTTGTGTACATTTAAGCTCCATAAGTGAATTTTGGAATTAAGCACTGCTTTGAAATTATGGCAGTATGATCTGACTGTACTAAATGCTATTTGAGGAGGGAGGTTACCACCATTACCAAAGAATTAGCATTACTCAAATTTCATTGATGCTTATTATTCTGATTTGTCTATATGTAGCTTTATTATCATAAAAATATGATGAAAATAAGGCTATGTCTATGAAAATGTATATAAATATTTATATGTCTATATTACTAACTTAAAAGAGATTAACCTAGCAACACATTTTTCAAGTTTTATTGTTATTTCCAGAGTATATCCATCATGGAAGATTCTTTAGATGAGAGATATAAGGACTTCCTTATACAACAGAGTTGACAAGTTTAGGACTATATATGAAATAAGTTAGCAATAAAAACTTTGCCATTTGCTGCCATGTACAATAGTTATTTAATTTTATATGTAAACATGTTCAAAAGTGATTTTACTTTATCTCTTCAAGGGAAACAGCAAAGTCCTTGTCTTATTTATATTTGAAAGGGATATATCCGAAAGATTTCAATGTTTGTTTACATGCACCAGTCATTGACAGCCTCGTCCTATCTATCTCATCTACAGGGACTTTGACTAAGACCAGCGGATCCTTAACCAAATTATGACTCCCTGTGCCAAGTGGTACAGTGCTTGTCAAATTGCTTTCCCTGCTTAAGTTGTCAAATTGCCTTCTTGCTTAGTTTTCATATTGCCTTCTCTAATTAGCTCTTGCCAGTGCATTATACCTCACCTTTATTTGGCAGTAAAACAAAACCTTCCTGTTCGCCCAGTGGTACTTCATTTAGTTAAAAAATATGTACATTGGTATATTTAGCTTAATTGTGATAAATGTTGGAAGCTGATTTGTACTACTTTTAAGTTTGCTTCCTGTAACTAACCAGTACTGGTGTAATATTTGGAAATGTGGTCATGACCCATATACGTCTCGAACCCAAGATCAATTTGCTTGAATAGTGTGGAAATACAACGGCTGATTTATCCTGTACTCATCTGGTTTAAGATTGGCGTGATGACAGAGCCTTCATATCACAAACTTCATCCCATTTAGCATACCCCTATCCCCACCCCTTAAAAGTTTTTTTTTAAATCTCCTACAAAAACTTATTTTTGAACTGCCCTCAACAATATCCTAATGTTTTGGTTTGGTTTTTTTTTTTTTTTTTCAAAATAAATTATATGTATTAGATCTATTTTACCTTCCCCCTTTTTTCAAAAATGAGGTGAAAATTCCCAACCTGAGTGCCTCGAGCTCAGTTCCCTGTACATGTAGATAGAATTAATAGGGCCCTAAATGTATAGGGTTCCCAAATGACTGGTGCAGTGATTCCAATGATATTATAATGATAGTTTGTAGAACGCTGATATATGTACAAGTTTATTTTGCCTTACTTTCCAGGTAAAATATTTTGAATATATAATATATACGTGTTTGTTTACTGACTTTACAGTATTCTTGATGGATAATTGTTTTAACTGTTGATGGAATGTTTGAGTAAATGATAATAAAGATAATAAAACTGAATGAAAAACTTAGGAAGAAAATTAGTTTTTATTTTCTTATTACTTTTGCGAATTTGTTGGACTTGTCAAAAGAATATTTGGAGGGATGATGTTTTTTCCAACAGTTTGACTGTAGGAATACTAGATAACGTGTCAAATACGCCCCGCCCCTTTTTTTTGCATTTAATAATGTTTTGATAAATATGGAATGCCGGTAGGGACATGCCAATTTGCTTATTTGCCACTTGCTGAATTGCTTATTTGCTAATTGCCGATTTGCTTATTTGCCAATGGCTGATAGGCTTAATGACAAATTTGCTTATTTGCCAATTGCTGAATTGCTAATTTGCTTATTTGTTAACCGCTGGTTTACGTATTTGCTTATTTGCCAATTGCTAATTTGCTTTTTTGCAATAGAAATAGTTTACACTGTGCCGGAAGTATATGAAAAACAACCAGTTGAGTCATATCTGTTCACTTTTACCAACAGTATTCTTGTAAATTCAGTGTTTTTCCAAGAATACTGTTGGTCAATGAATTCAATTGCTGTGATACCTACGCAGATATATGTCTACAACTGATGGCTGACATGTCCTTGAGAACTATAGACGCTTGGGGTCAGATCCCAAACCCCAACGTGATACGTGACCCTGTAAACACTCTATTAAAAATATTTTTATATTTAAACAAGAATTGGGAATCGTTAAAACTGGTTTTCAAACAATTTTTAATATACCAGTATGAAAAAATACCATATACCACCAAGTCTCAATAAAGTACTTAATGGTTTTATCGTTGTAACGGATGTCATATTCGTATTAAAATAAATAATAGAATAGTTTTGATATAGTCTTTACAGAGGCGTATCACGTTGGGGACAGGATCTGACCCCAAGCGTCTGTGCTTGAGAATGCCTTATAATGTGTTGCAGCTATAGATTTGTTTGTGCAGCCTAAGTCAGAGATTGATGGCATAATAAACACTTGATATAGTCATATATAAGTGAAAATTATTGGGTAAAGATTGAAAATAAAAGAACTTGAAAACAAAACTATTTCTTATTTTATGGCATATAAAATGTCGTTATTCTCAGCAGATTTGTCATGTAGGGCCTCATTTTAGTGGTACGAACACATAGTATGACGAATGATCCAATTGGTGCATGCCAAATATGGGTGTTTATCTTTGCATTTAAGCAATAGGCTTCGTTTTTAGCTCTGCAAAATTTGGTCACACTTTTCCGTTTCTTCATGTTAAACATTTTACATGCCATCAGGTGACCATGACCATGATCATGACCTAGGGTATAATGGACAAAGCCTCTTTGAATATTGTGTATGCGTGATGCCTATTTAATGCTTATGTGAAGTTACAGTTAGATGTAAGCAATAGTAACAGAGATATGACAAAAAAACAAAGGCTTTGTAGTACAATACTTTGGTGACCTTGGCATTCAGTATATAAGGGGCACAGCTTCTTCATGTACTTTGTATGCATGCTTGTAACGCAAAGTTTATGCAAAGTTGCAGTAAGATGCATGAATCAGCAAATGTAACAGAGATATGACAGAAAAAACAAGTTACCAAGAAAACCAATGCCTTGGTGGATAGAATAGCATCCCTAGTGCTAACTAAAACTGAAACTCAAGATAATTAAAAAGAACAACTACTTTTTGATACTGAATTTATTTCTTTTTTCGAAATTGAATAAAAAGTATCCATCTGCCTTTCTACCTATATTCTAGGTAATGATGGATTGCTCATAATTGTCCCAAGTATAATTCACAAAACTTTATAAACATAATAACATGATATAGGTTCATGAGCTTGAAATAAAGTCAACAAAGACTTGTTATTTCATATCAAACAAGAACGTACTCCGCGAGTCGGACGTATCGCCTGACAATAGCATACAAATTTATGTATATAAGCAAATAAGCAATTAGCAAATAAGCAAATTGGCAAATCAGCAATTAGCAAATAAGCAAATTGGCAAATCAGCAATTAGCAAATAAGCAATTCAGAAGTTGGCAAATAAGCAAAGTGGCATGTCCCTACCGGCATTCCATAGATAAACGATCATTTTCCGGTTTCTAATAAACATTCATTTTCCGATTTCTACTTTCGCTTTCACTTTCTACTTTCACTTTCAGTATAGGTTTCACTGCACTCCTTCCCATGTTATATTTCTTTTCAAAATAAAGAATTTCATAATAAACATCACAGATATTTTCATTTTTATTAATAATCGATTTAATTTTTCATTAATTATGTTCATTTGTTTTGTCCGTACAATCAGTTTTAGAAATATATTGATACATAAAAAATAAATAAAGATTTACGAAGTTAAACTCGGGTTAATTAAGAAACTACATGTATACTCTTCCAAATACAAACAAAATATATGAACTTTAGAGTTTCATTAAAGATTATTACCTTTTTATGCCGTTGTTATCCATCTACTTACAACTATTTATTATTTACTGCTTATATCACAAAATACGTTCAGCAATCTTTGTATCGGTTAATGAAGTAACATTTAAAAATAACCATTGTTTTTCCCCTGATAATAAACGTTTGTGGAATATTGAATGATAAAGTATATCTTATTGTACAGTCAAATAACCGTTAAATTAATCATATACTTAGTAACGCACGTGCCCACGCTAGATTACTTCCTTATTCATTATGTTTGCAATGGTAAAAAAACCTTTTAAAATGAACAAGATACAGAAGGGATTTCCCTATTTGTAAAACAAAATAATACTAAATTGTTATTTTTTCTTTCAACGCTGTAAATTTTAAACAAAGGAAAAAAAAAAATTAAAACTTGGGGTTTTTCTTAATTACGTGAATCGTCACACGAAAATTGATTTTTATAACTTTTAAAGTTTTTTTTTAAATGCTAACCAGTGAGATACGGGTTTTAATTTTTGTGCCCACAGAAAGGGTCCACCCGCCCTTGGGGCACAGTAGGGGACCTCGGAGGTCCCCTCAGGACTTTAAAATTTTTTATTTTTGTTTCAAATAACAAGTTACCCGAAATAATGACTACAAACTTAAATTACATTTGGTAAATTACGTTCGGGGGTTAAAAGGAAAAAGGAAATAACTCCCATTTCAAGATTTGGGAAAAAACGCAAAAAACATTTTTTTTTAAAATCCCCTTTTTTTTCCGTAATATTTTTATAAATTTTGTTTCCCCCATTTTTGTTGATACATTAGATCATATTTTGTTTTAGTTTACATTGTCTTGGTGCTGATAAAACACTGTTAATTAATAGTTTGTTTTAAAGTTCTAAGATTTCAAAAAATAATATATTTTACAGAAGTAAAAGGGTAATAAATGTACTTAGATCCTGTCAAGACTACAAGTTTGAGCGGTAAAAGGTAAATAACTGCACTTACGACCGTTTACTTCTGAGGTTTAGCAATAAAAGTTAGAGATAAACTTGTGGGTAAAAGGTTATAAGTTTGCAGTTATAGCCTTTTTTTTCTGAAAATTCAGATGTTGCAGTAATTGTTACTGTTGCAAATTTATCAATTATGTCCTTACTTTGAAAGAACCTTAACGTAATGTAATTAAACACAATGCACATTAATATCGTACACAAAATTAACACTTTTCATTCATAAAATATGAATATGTACCTGCTCAATATTTAGATTTCTACAAGAAAATAAATTAATAACTAAAAAGTTTACGAAAATACTGCACTAAAATCTAAGTTTACAATTTCATTTTTTTTGAATGTTCTCTGGTATATAATCGAACTGAAGTCAAACAGACCCCAGACTCAGCAATTAAGGATATTAGTGACCCATATCATAGTTAAGTAAAATAAAGACTACTGGTTTCATGTCACCAAATGTGAATGTTTGTCATTAATTATTCTATGACCTCCACCATCTTCTTCACTCTCACTTACAGAAGGCACTGAAAGTTTGTCTTTTATAGATTTGCTGCATGGCAATGACTCATAGTATGATTCGCAATCCTTCGGGAATTGTTCCAGAGGCAAACAAGTTGACATTCAAATCAGCTTTTGCAGCAGATATTGGAAGCTTCTCTGTATAAGCCTTTCGATGGAGCCTTAAAGAGCTTTTCTTTGCTTCTGTTCTTCTTCTGCATTAACGTAATGCCTTGGAACTCACTCACCACAAAACCATAGCTCAAACAACAATACTGTATTTTTTGTCTTTTATCTAATCTCAAGTCATTACGTCATTTGATAACGTACATGTTTAGCAGAAAACAAAAAACTACATATAGATGTTATTTTATCGGGGAAAACTGAAGAATGAAACCATTTAATTATTTCTAAAAACGATTATTAAAAGCAGGATAAAACAAATACATGGTTGATGTCGGGCTGGAGAAGGTTTATCCGGTTCACTGCTAAAGCTTGCCAAGATACACTTTCTAGCTCACCGGATAAGCCTTATCCATCCCTAAATCAAACCATGTATTTTATATATATTCAGCCAATTAAACGCTTCGCCATCAACATCGTTTTTCATTGAGCCCAAAGTTTTGGGTTCTTTGTACAACTTGAAATCAGTATGTCATTGATATTTTATTAGAACGACAATATATATGGTTGCTTCCGGCGTGCTTATAGATATAACTGTTTGCCACCTGCGATGGAACATGAAACTATTGTAAAGGGCTTTTCATGCTTGATAGATGCAATGTATGGAATTTGCATTCCATTACATGAATGGCCAATTTCAAGAAATGTGTGGTTTTAACCATTTGATTGTGAGGTATATCTTGGACCGACAGTGAACTAAGCAACTTGCAACAAACTGATTGCAATTCTGTCCTCCACATGCATTACTATATTTAATGTCACTTCTTCAATACCTGATGTCTTACTTGCAAAGCAAGAGGTTACATACAAGTACACAAAAGTTCCTCTTTGCACGAGGCCTGGTTTCCCCATGTGTCTCATCCAACAGATAACAAGTCCCCTTACATATTTTCCAGTTCATAGAAGCAAATTGCAGCAACACAGTTTTCTTTGTAACGAAGATCACCAATTAAAACTGAGTGTGTGTTTTTAAAATAGCCCCCGGGGATATCAAAATGCGGACACAGAAAACTTGGATCTTCTTTCTGTGCGTTTTTTATCGGCTGATTTTTGCATTCTTGCACTGTTTTTTTTTTTTTTTGGTCACTTTTGTACTTAATATTTGATATTTTCTTTATTCTCAAAGTGTCATACAGATTGCAGAGTGGACATTGACTTTCTTAGGACGGAAAAAAAAAGTATATTCTGTACTAAAAATGATTCTGTAACAGCCTCGTGAAACACACTTTCTATTTTGTCCTTTGCATTTTTCTACATACAGTGAATATACTTCGTTTATATTTAAATCTGCGTTTAGATATTCCTCTTGGGGTCTTCGTGTGTAGGCGTGATCAACAGTCGAAAGCTTTCGTTTGTTCTTTTTTACACAATGATCTGTGATATTCCGTGGTTTTATTTCCAGGCAAGCTTTCCTTCCTCTCTTTTATTCCAACATATAACCCTGCCATTTGTGCTTAACTGGCGTTTGCAACTGTTTTGGAACCGCAAATCATATTTTTTAGTAAAAAAATGATCAGGAAACAAAGTGATCCCTCGAAGCATTAATCACAAAACAAAATTACATAAAAATGGGAGATTCGGTTTGATTGAGTTGTACACCACTGCGAATAATGAAAAGTCAACATCCGCCTCACGCCCTCTTTTCATACCTGTGTGAAAAAACGAATTTCGAAATAGTCTTTGTTTTTTTCTCTGTTTTAGATGCATTCTCTGGTTCTTTATTGGAACACTGAAACAAATGAATCCTCTGTCTATGTAATCACCCATTGCCAAGCTATGATACTGAATCATTTTCCTGTTCTTTTCATATTCGGTAATATTCTCGTTGCATTTAATTCTAAAGATATATTTCTGTGGGAAAATGATGAGTAACAGATAGTGCCTGTGAACTGTATAGAATGTTGGCAGCATTCTTTGTCAGGGGGAAAAAGGTAGATTAAAATAAGTTATAAAATTTTAATCATGATTATTACAAATGTGGAACAACAATAGACAACGGGTAATCAAGTACACTTTAGAACCACCCTAAATAATTTGTAGAAAAAAGTTATTACAAAATACTTTTTATTTTTTTTCCCTTATAAGGATTGAATATTTATATATATTTTAGTATAACATAAAGGACAATAAGTACATTATAAAAAACATAAAAAGTTCAATTTTCGGCAAAAAGTCAGTTATAACCTTTTACTTTGAAATAGTTTGTACATCTTTTCCTTTGCTTCAACCGTACTGTAAGATTCAGCATGAAAAGATGCCGCTGAAGAGGTTACGATGATTGGAAACCAGCAAGTGCCCTTATGGTTGATTCCGCCGGCAGTATAAGTAACTCGTCAACACAACAAAACAAATATCTTTATTTGTATAATATACAATACCCTGCCGCTTTTGCAACTCCGTAAAGATAGTATTGCACGGAGCGTGCACGAGTTCTCAATATTTTCGGTGCAAGACCGACCCATTTTACAATATGATATTACATATAGAAGTCTGCGCGAAGGGCGACATGGTCTATTATAATAAAAACCCTACATGTAAACGCACAATTTGTTGGCTAGGCCGTGCATATAATTCAACGTGAGTTATACATATAGCGTAAAAGTGCGCCTATATGAGGAAAATATTCTTTTGAAATTTAGCGATAAAGGAACTTCTGTTAAATAAAAATATTATGATGGCATAATATTTATTTACTCAACTCCGAATAAATTCAGTTTGAATTATACACATTCAATATATTTCTAATTATCAACATCGAGTCACTTTTACGACTCGTAAAAATTAATATTCAGGGCCGTTTATTTGACATGACGACAATTGCGTGATATAAATAGAGTAAAGACGCAAAAAATAAGAAACGTTTACGTCAAATATAACATATGCAGACTGTGCAATACCCTTTTTGCATGAGTCGCAAAGGCGTGTTACTGCACAAAGAAACATTCACAGGTAAATACACGGTGATAGGGCAGTTACCACAATTTCCGCGGCACGTCAAAATCTTACTTCTTCCGCGACACCGTCTATTTCTGTGGTTCAAAATGGACAGCAAGCCTGTACCGAGACGAAAACGCATTAATTTGCTTAAACAAGGTAAAATCATTATTTTTTTCTTTTCATATCAATTGCCATTTATTGAAACTTATTATCTTACTACATGCAAAATGTGCTTCATAATTAAGTCGGATAGTAAAACATTTAGCGCATACTGAAAAAATCTTGCTTTGATTACGAAATAAACATTTCTAGTCGTTTTCATTCATATAACTGGCCAAAATACAAATATAAAATGTACATTATTGTTATGAACAAGTATCGAATACATAAAACCCGTTTTTTTGTATATTTTGGTATATTTTTAGTTTCATGTGTATATTTAAGCACCGCAAACTTGTCAATCATAAGTATTTAGGCACCGCATTATTCCTCTTAAATCACCGCATTTTTCTGTCTTTTGCAGCACCGTGATTTTTTATATTAAATGTTTGCTTTCAGAAAATAAAGACAGTTCAAACCATATGTCTAACAAGCCAATAGCAACGTGCAAATTGCAAGCTGCAGATACTGCAGGCAACTGGAGCGCCCAACTAAGTCTTTCTGATTCAGCAGTACGCAATGGATCAGCGCCTCCCTGTCACTTTCAGACGATATGCGTAACGCACACATAAAGAAAAAGAAAGAATGAAGTTAATACTTTCCGCAAAAGATTGTTTAAAAATAAGCACATGGGAGACCATGACTGAAGAGATATGGAATATTGCCCGCGGTTCCTGCAAAAACTAACACCATTTGAAAAAGACTTTGTTATGAACTTTGCAACCTTTATTTCACAATTAGTATAGCAATAAGAATCCCATTAACAAATTATGTTCTCCTTTTGTTTCTCGATTTTTAGATGGTATAGTCTGCCAACGAACTCAATCTTTCCATGTGGTATCAGTTGAAACAGTTCGATAAAGGGAAAAGAACATCCTTAATCATATATATAGATACCATTTCACTTATCTAACTGGTAGTAATCAAGGGAGAATCACGCCGTTCGTTACCCAAAACAAACAAATGCGGATACAGCCCCAAAAAGTAGTTTTTCCTTTTTTCTCTGTAGAATCGTGAGTCTAATGTTTGTTTGTTTGTTTGTTTCATTTTACGCCTTTCCAACCTGTATCATAATTAAGTACATTTATATTATTTTTCCTCGCACAATAGATTTGTATTTCATATGTTTCTTCCCGATTCTTCTGAAATCTTTCACCAGTATTCGAAGCGAAGAGAACTTTTCCACCGGTTGTCGTGCTAACGTAGCGCTTCTATTTCTATAGTAATGAAACCACTGACTTTATGAAAAGTTAGTAATATGTCTCAGCTGACAACGCATTGTCAGCCCATGTTAATACTTCGCTGAATAACCTCCTAAAATAGTAAAGTGGTTCTTAAAGTTGTTTTTTTATATCTCAGCATATGATGAACGTTATCTTTTATATTCATTTAGAAAAGTTTATGTTACGAGCATAGGAGAATTGTAGACCAAATAGAAACAGATAGATAAATAATATTGTGTCGCCGCTTTATTTTGTTATCCAATGAAAGCTTGATCTAAAATTCTTGTGTAAAATTTCATTTTAATTATAAACAAAAGTCGTGATATATCAAAGTCCGTTTCATATCCACCTTGTATTTTCCTTTTTTTGTTAGTGCATATGGGACATGGTTATAGTGACGAATAAACTTAATATTAATGAAGCCAATAAAAGCTTCGAAATAATAATATGTTTGTTATTCATCCGTAAGCTGTTCTACTAAATAAGAAATATTCTCCGGTCGCTGATCGCTCCCGTCGAATTTCTAATTTCTGTAGGAATAACGGATGAACATCTTACAGGTTACTTTCTAAACCACTATTATGTTATTAACGAAATAATTTGTAAATACCTTCTTTTCTAAATTTAATACGTCATCTATCTGCCATGTATCTTTTTCGACATGTAAACGTTCAGATCGGTTTTTCCGGGCAGGAGTTAATAACATCTAAATCCATATTCCGATTTGATAACTATAATTAAGACTACATTATAGTCAAATTCAATGCCCATTTTTATTGCTATACCTTGCAATACTTTTTTTAAAAAAATAATTATTGTTTCTTGGCGTTGTGTATATAATATATTCTTGCATTTGTAATTGTTTTGGATCAATATTTATTACTCTGAAATGAGCGAAGGACCCTCATTTTTTAGGATATTGTATTAAACATACTGTAATTGCGTTTATGTGTTAAGTATAACGATTAATAAAGAACAATTTGCATTAAATGGTTCATGAAATGTATAGTTTTTGTATGTATGTACATTATAGTTGTATTTGATATTTATATGAGACCTATAAGTACTGTTTAAAGATCAATTTGAAAATGTTCATATTGTAACTTCTCTTAAGAAAATTTTTCGCTGGTATTACTTTTATTCAATCAAAATGATCTCTCAAACCTTTTTCATGATTATGTTATATGAACTTGTTCGTCATTGTGCAATGTTTATGTCTCATCTGCTTAAGCCTATTTGAAATATAGAAATGTTCTTTTTACTGTCACTTATTATGATTTAAAAATCGAAGGCTAGTCGCGAAAATATATCTGACGTCATAGTGGCACAACTCACGCTTTAATCAATATTAATCGCCCGTCAAATTATAAAACAGAAATTCTATTTTACTTAAATTCATTGAATCTTTTTCGTCATAACATTATTTTTCTAATTATATTATTATGAACCTACATCATTCATTTTTCTCTGTTCTTATAGCGACCAGATTGAATAAAACGCAGCTCATCTTCATCTGGGTGTAAGCTGTTCGGCAATCGAATTTAGTTGAAATGTTGAACGGTTCTATATATAGATTCTGATCAGAAATTTGTTAGGAATGTTTTTTTCTCAGCGAAAAAAATTTTCCGTACCTTTTTAACATTTTGGCTCTCTAATGCGTTTTCTTCTTTTCCGATAAGGGGATATGACCATAATACTCCGGCAAACACTGTGCGAAATTATAAATGTGAGATTTAACACACACAAAACATATTTCCTGAAACGTGGAAGGCTTTTCTTCCCATTCTTCATTTTATACAAAAATATCTTCTCAACTATACAGGTGTGTTTAATTAAACATCTGACCAACATTTTTTTTTCAATATCCTAGCATTTCCCTACATAAAATAATTTCATATATCAAGCTTGATTGGACAAATGGAATCCACAAGTATAAATACGCCGTACTTATCATTAAATTCTTGTGCGCCATACGTGTATCATTCGAAAAGCCCATATTAATATTTACAGCAGAAATCTAGCCAGGAATGGCTCCCATTTTGACAACGTATTACAACCTTTTAAAGTCAGTGGTCTCAGTAAAAATAATATCATGTAAAGGAAACAGATGAATTTTAGAGAAAATGCCGTACAGTTACCACCGATCAAACGGTGGAAAATCTCTCGCTTCGAAATCTGGTGATCTCGCATTTCAGATAAAGACGGGACGAATTATTTATTATTTTTAATCCGTTGGGCACCAGAAAATATAAATTTGTGAAGAAGGTTGTATATGTAACCTTTATCATTAGAACATCACGATTTCATGAGGAAAAAAAGGGAAAAAACCTACTTTTTGCTGGACGCATCTTGTTGTTTGGGTAACAACGCGTGATTCTCCCCCTTGGTATTAAACACAGAATCAGACCTCAGAAATTTCCATAACATAAACGATGATAACAGCACATAATCATAACAGCAAGTACAACAATCTTTCATCAAACCTTTCATCAATAAAGTTATCTCATAATAAACATATTTCTGTAAGAATATTGTAAATTCAAAAGAAGACGGTTCCAGTCATATCGGTCTACGGAAAAGAATATGCGGTGTTTGAATTCAGTGTTGTACGGTCCTCCAATATTCGGTCAGTAGGCCTTTTTGTTCCAAAAAATATTCCCTGAAATTTAACATAGAAACACTCACAATTTTATGGGAACTTGAACTTAGGTTAACCATATAAAATACGAGCTCGTTAGGTCAAGAATCAAAACTTAACATCGTCTTTAACACATCTTTGTGACAAGTACGAGATCTGTTTGAGTACACACGATCTTTTGCAACACTATTTCTATCGAAGTATGTTTTTTGGTGAACTGTATTGTGCTAGATTACACAATAAATTGATCTCAAAAATTCAGATGAAATACTTAAACTCAATTGAATATTCAGCACATGTCAGCAAGTACAATATTTTTTTAAGCTTTACCTGGGAATTTTATCCGCCATTAATTATTTGAACAGAAATATACGGTGTCTCGGTCAGAAGGATGATATTTTGACGTTGCGCGGAAAAGTTGTGGTAATCGCCCTATCACCGTGAAATAGGTATAGCATGATGATTCATATAACGGTTTTTAATTGCCATTGAAGCCGTAATTGAACGTTAAAGTAACATATGACCTTAAAATTATTAACATTTCAAACACAAATTGTTTATTCATTTATTTATTTATTAATTCATTCATTCATTCATTTAAGTAAAATCAATCTTATTGTTGACATAGACCATAGTCCAGAATTTTTTACGGTAAGGAACGGGTTATATTTTAACGGTAAGAACGTATTAGTCTATTTAGTTTTCTCATGCGTGAAACTGACATCATATTTGTATAAGCGATTCTCGCAAGTTGCAGCGCTGGCAAGGATTTTTTTAGAATGCTACCCATATTTCAAATAGTGCTGTACTAAAGGTAATTAGAAGCTAATGACATTATTAGCTTCCGTTTGAAGAGAAAGCGAGCTTTATCATCACTGCGACGATCGATTGTCGTTTGTGCAACATAATTGTATATCTGTTACTTATATGTTTCTGTAGGAGCTAGGACTACTGCAATTTTTACCAAATATGCAAGAAACGTGAGTTGTCAAAAATCTGTATGAAATATTTCTTTTTCTCGTTTAAAAAGTACTTATTAATCATTATGTATAAATGTAGATGATGGATTTCATATATTCAATAAAAAAAGGCCTTTAATCGAAAATCAACATAACCGTAAATTATTTATCGCTATGTTCTAAATTTGTTGCAGTTCATCATTCAACCATCAATTTACAGTTAGTACCCACAAATTTAACAATCAAATTAGTTAAAAAGCAAAAAGCTTCAAGCAAGCCTTTGAGAATAATATGAAATTTGTCGATTACTATGTGCGGAAAGTCTTATGATTATGATTTAAGCAATACATTATTTTAGGTGTACATGTTAACCAGATCTATCATGCAATTCGTAAAGTAATAAATGCCGTAAAAACAAAAGCGATAACATTTATTGCGTGTTCAACTCTATCATCGGAAAGAGACCATTGCGCATGCATCGGACTGTTCTGGAAATCCCTATTCCGCCATTTTCTATAATCTCTAACCACAAATGTTGTTTTTACAGTTAATTTATATGTCCTAAATTTATTCAAAAAGGATTTAAAAAGTAAACTTTTTACATTTATCATCTGTTACTATAGTTTCTTCATGAATGACAATGGAAGTTTATTTTCTGGATTTTGTACATCATTCTTTACCGGATAAGTTTATAATCATGCGTCTGCTAGCACATAGATTCTGAATTATGTAGACGCTCATTAAAAGCGCTTGATATCTATATTTAGCTCAAAAGGAATTTCAAATGCGGCGCCAGTTAACATAAGGATTTTAATATTAGATATATATTTTCGAAATTTTCATTTACTTTTAATTTTATTACATTGAATTGAAACGCGTCATACACAGTTATCTAAGAGCTCTACAGCCTCAGCGCCCCCCCCCATTTGGTCCTCCGCTTGGACTTTCTGCTAATTAATAACTGTCATATATTGCGGTTAGGATCAGATATCCGTCCCCGGCAGCCTCATTACCGCCCAATGGGAAGGGGTCCCCCTCGGAGACGATCATAATCCTATCTGAACAGCAAACAATGTCAGATATTTTTCTTGCAGATTCTGCATATAATTCATATATATCAAAATGGTCTTACCTCAATACGATATAATATTCATGGAAATTAAAGCTTATTTCTTCCATAACTATTTCTTATAATAAGACCTATGAAACTTACGAACTAAATAACAACAGTGTGAAATGACATCATCATAAGCACATATTTCCCTTCCTAAAACGAATCTCATTTAACGCTGCTTACATTCATAAATTGCGCCTAAATGACGATTGGATTTGTGTACGCGACTCGTCTGGCACCCCCATGACCAGATGAAATTTCGGCATGGGTGAAACTCACGGAACGCCAGTTCTCTAGCAAGGAACATATCATATTATAAATTTTAAAGGCCATTGCGGCTACCACATTTTATGTTTCAATGCATTTATGTCAGAACACACCCTCTATTCGGCACAATATTCACTCAAAACCAATTATTAATTTTCCGTACTTAACACTCCATTCGGAATTTTATTGCACCTGCTTCCATTCTGGCTCCTTGTTATATTAATGCTTCCCCATAGCAAGTGCGCCGGAGACCAGTCTATCTTACCGTTTTCATCAAATTCCTCAATTTATTGTTCTTGTAATTCCTAAAGTTGCAATTGTCAGTACCCCATAATTTCAGTATACTCCAGCCGAAAGTTTTAAAAACCATCCTATCTAGCAGGTACTTTGTTACCTTAAGCTCGGTTCTCGAGCTCGCATATTATACAAAAGCACTTACGATTTAATATAAGCATAAAATTTTCAATTTCTAAGGGAAAAAACAGATCGTTCTAGGACTTTGATGATAAATGCCAGGTTTTGATTATACACCATTAAATATATATGAATGAGATTATGTTATAAGAATTTATTCAACACATAGTCATAGCAGAAAAGTACTTTTTATAACTCAAAATTTTGAATATATATTGATCAATATCAGACAGAAAAACTAACCAAAAAACTAACATTTAGTGATATAGAAACACCTGTAATCTCAATGATATATCATAAATGTTTGTGATGACATGATAATTTATTTTATTCTTAAAACAGAAAAAAATGGAGGATCTTTTACAATTATTGATTAAAGATGCTCAAAGCAGCCAAATTTCAACCAACTCAGACAAGACTGCTCAAAATGCCCTAGGTAAGTTGTTTCTATTAGCCAATTGACAGACAGAGTCACATCCTGTTTCGATTAGCTGTGCCTAAAATGAGTGTAAATGCACAAATGTATATGGGGTTTCAGCTTAGAACAAAATGACATTGCTTTCAATGAAACAACATAGGTCAGATTGACATTTCTGTGTCTTCTTTCATAATAAGTAAGAAGGGCGTCTGCTTAGAATTACGGCCCGCACCTTGTTGTGGTACAGTATCCATTTTAAATTAGAATTTTTTTATGAAAGATAAACATACTTTCAAAAGTTGTAAATGTTAGTAAGGTTTTGAATTTTAAGTGTTTGTTATGGTATTTTAAGTTTGGTGAATAAAAAAATGTAAATGCTATTTGAAAATGTTATCTGTGTTGTTGAAATACATTGCTTGTTCACTACTTAGATTCTTGTTTTTTCAGATGTGTTAAAGAATAAAGAAGATGTTGAGAGATTACCAGCTCACATGTTGAGGGAAAGATGTCTCGAACCTCTCCACCTTGCCCTGGAGAGTAAAACAAAGAGATTGATGTCCCATGCAGTGTCCGGCATTGAGGTGGGTGTATACAGAGATCTAAAATTCCACTTGTCCGCTTGTAATTACGAGTAGAATTTAAGAGAATTTGATGCATGAAGAGTAGAAAAATGTTGCCTGTGCATTGGATTTAGAAGCTACTCGTCATGCAGGACAAGTGACTCTGAAAATGATTTTCGATGCCTGTGGTATAGAATATTTCCTCAAACATCATTCTTGTTATTGTGAAACCAGTGACACAGTTGAAAAATTTGCTTAAAATGAAAATACTTATCATTCCTTAGTTGACTTTTATACGGTCATATTATCGGCTCCATTCAATATATTTCTTTATATAGTTCATGTGAAAGAGCAATTACATTTTGTATTTTACATTAAATCAAAGTTGAAACTATACTTTTAAACGATAAAAGACATGTATATTAATGTAGTTTGTGGACTTAACACCTGCTTGCACCTATAATATCTTAGTATTGAAATATTAGCAAAAATTAATATACATATATATTTTGTATATATCTTTTTGACTAGAAATATAGAACTTTATGGAAAACATATTTTCTTTCTGTTGAATTTTTCACAAAATAAAAAAACAGAAAAGTGAACTATACAAGAATTTTTTTTAAGTATTTTTCGCTTGTCTGTTCCGTAGAAAAGTTGAGCTATTATGATTGATGTGACATCATCATTGTATTTTTGAAACAAAAAGCTATCAACATAAAACTTAGAAAACTTGCTTATCCTGGTGTAGTTTTTGGACAAGGGCATAATTCTGAAAGCAATATTTTATGAGTTATGTCCCTTTTCAACATATAATTTTTTGATAGACGAGTGTTTACACCAGATCCAGTGGTCTTGTTTTTTTACAGAAACTGTTAAAGGACAGTAGATTCCAGTCTAGTATTGAGACAGAGAGTGAAGATAAATGGTTACCTATACAGATACTTAAATCTGTATATTCTACTCCCAACTTACCTGAAGACATACAGACTGATGTTATGAAGGTATATATTTGATTAAAAAAGGTGGGAAATAAGGCAGATTTGTTACTTAACTGATCATGAATGGGGCACAATTCCCAATCCAAAATAACATTTTTTTTCAAAATTGGTTACCAAAAGATCCCAATAGCTGCAAAAAATGCAACAAACTATTTTCAGCTGTTGAATACAAGTACTTAAACAGTTTTTTCTTGTTTCTTCTCTAAAAAATGTGCCAGATGAATCTGACATTACAGGGTTCGAAAATTTCACTCTTCCGCACGTATTTACTAGTAGACATCAATGCAGGATGAGTACAAAATCGTTGTATGCTCGTCCGGCAGGACAAGTGGAAATTTGCCAATCTAATAGAAAGCTAGAATTCCTAAAATCAGTTTGTTTACATTTAATCATCGTTAAAGCTCTGAACACATGATAATTGGTAAGTGAGACTGAATGTGTTTTGACAATGCCTATAAGTCCCCATTTATACATAACTAAGCACACTTGTTACCCATAACATAGACCATCGTGGTCTAGTACACCCAGTATACCCGGAAGTCTTATTATGGGACTAAAGCTTTTGTTTCCTTTTTTGGGTTTTTTAAATTTATTAAAGAGATTGATTTTGAGAATTTTTAGTGGTCTTTTGCATCAGCAAGGTACTATTGCATCAGCGAAGTTTATCTTAAAAATCGAGGCAAAAATACAGGACATTTTTGTAGCAAAGCATGCAGGACGAGTAGAAATTTGAAGCCACTCGTAATTTTCCATCCCTGCATTATAGACACTAGAACATGCACTTTCTTAGTCATAAAATATGAATATTGTTTAATTTTTTTCACAGCTGCTATTGAAGATGACATTTTCCACTGCATGGTGTATGAATTCCAGGATAATTACACAGGTTGCTCAGGTAATGTATTGAAAAATTTTGTAATCACTTTTGTTTACCTTCCATTCTTTCATTTTAGGATGTTGGGCCATTGTTTAATTGCATTTTGGCTTGTTTTGTTTTTAAGGAAAAGAGATGCCTAGCTTTGGTTATGGTCATTACAATAAGCTGAATGAATTATGTTGCTGTTGTTATTTTAATTAATTTTTTGATACATGTACATTTATTGTACAATTATCACTGAAAGTGACTAGACAAGCAAGCCATTAAGCATTTTCTTTCTCCAGTTTGAAGAACATCTTGTACAATTATTATTATCTTTATAAACAGGCTAATTTCAATTGCCCTTATTGTGCCAAAAATATATACCTCAAATGTGCCACAAATTATAATGGTAGAGCCAATAAACAGGCTTTCATTTTCACCACTTATTCTTTCATATTTTCCTCGTGGAAATTTTTTTTATTCCTGAAGTGTTCTGAAAACCCAGGCTTTAATAATAAGCATTTTTTTTATGACTTAGCTACATTATAATTTTTACTCCGCACATTTAACTATTTATACTTCCGTGGATACTTTGAAAAAACTGCTGGCACAAACCTACGTCAAAATGCAGTCAGTGCACAGCAAGAGACAAATAAATAAACCTTTCAATATTAAGAATTGAAGAAAAGGAAAAAATTTGTTGCATATTATAAAATTATGATAATATAATAATTTGCTTTATATGTTGCAATTGATATGTGAATTCCGTACATTTGATGTGCCAGTTAGCACAAATGAAGTTATCCACTTTAAACAAACAAAAAATAGCTAAAAATACTTAACAATACAACCACTGCAAAGTCAACAATACAAAGCTGTTTCAGAACATAATTTTTCTTTTTGCATACAACTATTTTAGAAAATTCTTAATGTAGACCTGTGGCTAGTTATATATTCTAAAAATAGAAATGACGTAATTACATTGTGACATATATTTTTGCCCTATATAGGTATACATAGACACATATAGCAGTAGCTCTACCAGTCTTAAGGGTATTGTACAAGCAGCTCTCATCCAGTTGCTTGGAGGCTTTACTGAAAAGTTATGCTCTGCTATGCATAATGTGGTAAGACTTTGTGTGGTTGCTTGCTGTTTTGTGAATATATAATCTAGATATAATTTGAGCCGCGTCATGACAAAACCAAAATAATGGGTTTGCGCAGTCTGATCAGGATCCATGCTGTTCGCTATCAGTTTCTCTACTTGTTATAGGGTTTGTAAACGAACAGCATGGATCCTGATCAGACTGCGTGGATGCGCAGGCTGGTCTGGATCCATGCTGGTCGCATACGCATTACGTTGGTTTTGTCATGACGTGGCGCATATAATTTGTATTTATATTGATATACATGATATTAATTATCTCACTCAAGTATGAACTGCTTGTATTGACATAATTGTGATCAGCCATTGTCAGTTTGTGTAACTTTCCTATTTCTGCAGATGTTTTTCTTCCCTGAAAATGACATCAAATTCAACAACTACATGTACTTTTAAAGAAGAATGTTAACAATGTTCTTGTTTACTCTCAGTGCAACATTATATAAGATAATTTTGTTTCATTTGTAACATAGTTTTACATTCTATTTGATAATCATTAAAGAACAGATTTGTTTTACACTGGATCTTTACTCTGGGCATGATAGGAGTTTGTTAAGGCATAACTGTTTTTCTTATAGAGAAAATAAATATAGTTATGCACTGATAACAATTGAAATGAAAGATCATTTTTTTGTCAACAAAATGAAGTGTTTTCCATTTTACATGTGATTTAGCCATTACCTGCTAAATATCTTATATGGCCTGTCCATATTTCAATCTGGACAAAACTATTTACCATTTTTAGTGGAGATTTCAAAATATTAACTGACTAAATAGTGAACAATGATACCTTGATCAGATACCAGGGCTGTGAAATTTGATAACTTGACTTCTAACCTAACTAAAATTACATCTTCTTAGTATTAAGGTGAGTGAATGAGGGCTATAAAAGCACTGCTATTTATAATGCAATGGTAAAATGCTTGTTTTTTGTTTTGGTATTGTTTTGTTTTTACTATTATTGTATTTTTCCATTTATTTCATTTTTCAACACCTCTGCTTTTGCATGTATTTGTTTAATTTTGAGTATATGAATATATTAACTCTTTGCCTACAAGACATTACTAACATGGAACATGATTATCTGTGGTACCTTTTTAGCATGAAATATAAACAAGATTTTATATATTTGAACTTTAAATGTCTCAATTGTCATGTAGTAAAGATTGCATTTTAAGTACTGCAGGTCTAGATTTTGATTTAAGGTCAAGACATATCACAGACAGCTGCAGGCTTAAGTGGCTATGAAAATTAGACCTTGATTTGCACCAAGTGTAAAGACAAAGATCTATTTACTCTTCTGATATATATAATTAAATCATTCATAAAGATATAGTGACTAAAGGGGCCTCTATGGCTTAGTTCTTTAGGTTGCTAAATTAAAGATCTCCTGCCCCAAAAAGTATGTCAGTTTGAATCTTTTCAGGCATGAAGAATTTTTTGATATAAACTATCTCTTTAGCTTCTAGAGTGTTTTTAATAAGTCTACGGATGGGTCGTCTACGGATAAATTACATGGAGTGGGTGTTTTTAATGATGTACCTTTTTGTTCACTCCTGTGATAATAAATATTGTATGAGAGTGCAACTGAAGTCTTCCTGAAAAGTTACTAATCTCAACCAGAAATTGAAAATGAAATACATTGTCAAAATAGCCATTTTATTTATGAAAAGAAACACAAATGTCCGCCATTTTGTATTATTTATTGTTTTGACGTGACGTCACAATTGTGGCGTTCTATCCGGTTCGCGCGTTGTGTATTTATATGAAATGAAATTGGAAATAAAAAAAAAAGAAGAAAAAAAATTTGATTTCGAAAGAAGCTTTATACATATTGTCGGAAAGCTTAATTTTCAGCAAGTCTCCTTGTTGGTGAGCAGGTCCAGTGAGGAACCGAATAAAGCAGCAAGCTCAGAAAACGTCGGCTTTCTAGTGAAGAGTTGAGCACTTAGCAACGGTCCGCTTCCCAGTAAAGAAGCAAGTCTAAGAACGGTCCGCTTCCCAGTAAAGAAGCAAGTCTAAGAACGGTCCGCTTCCCCAGAAAAGAAGCAAGTCCAAGGAGCGCCAGCAAGTCTAAGAAGCGCAGCAAGTCCAAGGAGCGCAGCAAGTCTAAGGAGCGCAGCAAGTCTAAGGAGCGCAGCAAGTCTAAGAAGCGCAGCAAGTCCAAGGAGCGCAGCAAGTCTAAGAAGCGCAGCAAGTCAAAGAAGCGCAGCAAGTCCAAGGAGCGCAGCAAGTCTAAGAAGCGCAGCAAGTCCAAGGAGCGCAGCAAGTCTAAGAAGCGCAGCAAGTCTAAGAAGCGCAGCAAGTCCAAGAAGCGCAGCAAGTCCAAGAAGTGCAGCAAGTCTAATAGTGCAGCAAGTCCAATAGTGCAGCAAGTCCAATACTGCAGCAAGTCCAATAGTACAGCAAGTCCAATACTGCAGCAAGTCTAAGAAGCGTAGCTAGTCCAATAGTGCAGCAAGTCCAATAGTGCAGCAAGTCCAATAGTGCAGCAAGTCCAAGAAGAGCAGCAAGTCCAATACTGCAGCAAGTCCAATACGGCAGCAAGTCCAGGAGTACAACGATTCTTAACTTATAATCACAAATACCGCTCAGAATATCGATAAAAATCTCATAAGTGAAACCAAAACTTGACATACATGATTAATATTGACTAAATCCTTGCTTTTATTCACAGTAAGTCAAAGATAGATATGTATATGAAGGACTTCTTGTAATTTATTTAGATAATATACTTCAGACAGCTTGTAAGCTTACAGTTATATTATTCAGTGCTTTTAGAGCTAAAGTTACATGTATGTAAACTTTGCTGATTAACCTAAACTGCTGAATTTGTGTATCAGATTTGCCCAGCTGTAACTTTTAAACAGTCCATTCAAGGGATTTCAATATCAAAATACAAGAATGGGGCTACCAACAGCCTGGTAAAGTTAAGGGTTAAGCAATGTGCAGCATGTTTTTCATAGCCTCATAGGCAATTTTATTTGAAGCAATACATATATAAACATTTTTACTGCTGATTCAGTTAATATTTGCTGAGATCTTTCATAGAGAAATAGATTGGTGGAGATTAGTATAGATGCATACATAGCAAGCAATTGCAATATGATGTCAGTAAAAACACTGGTATTAAGCTTACTTTGCACTTGTCAATAGTCGGAAAATTTATTAGCAATTTATATAGAGAACTTGTCAATACAAAATATAATAGAGTGTTAGGGTACAATTCTTTTCATGGATAACTGAATAACCAGGATTTCATGGCTTTTTATTTGATTTTTCTTTCCTTTTATGTGACATACATATTTATAAAGCTAAAGTGATGTATATATAATATTTTTATAATTCATTTAATTAAAAAAATCTTTGATATGTTGGAGAAAAATTGTTTAAATACAGAGTTCGTTTCTTTCTGTTTATATTTCACATCAGAAAACATCATGTCAGACTACAGAAATTAGATATACAGTCAACTCTTGCATATGCTTTAAGTAATCGAGGAATATGCTTATTAAAAGAATTGTAAAAAATTGTTGATATAAGTAAAATAATAAACAAAAGCATGGTGTGCATTTTACCATACTAACTCATTAATACTGTCTCTGTTTTATATAGGAGCATGCTGAAGATGATGTCATGTCACATTTCAATGCAAGAGGTTTGTTATTAAATTCTAAATCAGTGTGCATGTCACACTTCAATGTGACAGGTTTTTACTTGGCTACATTCTAAAATCAGTGTGGATGTCACACTACAATGTGACAGGTTTTTACTTTTCTACATTCATCAGTGTGCGTCACACTTCATTGTGACATGTTTTTACTTTGCTACATTTCAAAATCAGTGTGCATGTCACACTTCAATGTGACAGGTTTTTATTTTGCTACATTTAAAATCAGTGTGCATGTCACACTTTAATGTGACAGGTACTTACTCTGCTATATTTAAAATCAGTGTGCATGTCACACTTCGATGTGACAGGTTTTTATTTTGCTACATTTAAAATCAGTGTGCATGTCACACTTTAATGTGACAGGTTCTTACTCTGCTATATTTAAAATCAGTGTGCATGTCATACTTCAATGTGACAGGTTTTTTACTTTGCTACATTTAAAATCAGTGTGCATGTCACACTTAAATGTGACAGGTTTTTACTTTTCTACATTAAAAATCAGCGTGCATGTCACATTTCAGTGTTGCTGCATACTAAATTAGTGTGTATGCGTCATGAAGTTATCAAAGGTATAAAATGTGGCACATGTGGTGAATTATGTGTAACATATGATTACTATTCTATTGCAATGTCAGGAGTCTGTATTTTGCCTTTGATTAAGTGTACATGTATTACAGTATCATAGCTTATACATATAGAAATTCTTAGTCATACTGACTTCTAGAAAGTCACAATTATTTGACATTTTTATACGCCCGTTTGAAAAACGGGACGTATTATGGGAACGCCCCTGGCAGGCGGGCGGTCGGGTGTGCGGGCGGGCGGCGTCCAAATTTGTCCGGAGCATATCTCCTACATGTATGGAGGGATTTTAATGAAACTTCATAGAAATGTTTTCCACTATGAGGAGCAGTGTCGCGCACATGAACCAGGTCTCTAGGTCAAAGGTCAAGGTCACAACTTAGAGCTCATTGAGAAATGCTTGTCCAGAGCAAAACTTCCACATGTATAGAGGATTTCAATATTACTTGCACAAATGTTCACCATTGTGAGGCGGAGTGTCACGGCGCAAGATTCAGGTCCTTGCGGCCAAGGTCAAGGTACACATAGAGGTCAAAGTTCAGATAAAAATATGAAAATGTGATATGGACCATTTAGTCATCATTTATTGAGGATTGTAACACAAATGGTCATTATCAAGACTATGGCTGTGATACATATTTAGGTCAATATATACAAGGTCTTGTCACTAAAGATGATGAAATATCCAGATTTTGTCTGGAGCATATCTCCTACACGCATGGAGGGATTTTAATGAAATTTCATAGAAATGTTCACCATTGTGAGGCGGAGTGTCGCGCACAAAATTCAGGTCCCTGCAGCCAAGGTCAAGGTCACACATAGAGGTCAAAGTTTAGATAAAAATATGAAGATGTGTATAGGGACAATTAAATCATCATTTATTGAGGGATTATAACACAAATGGTCATTATCATGACTACGGCTGTAACACATGTACTTTAGGTCAATATATGCAAGGTCAAGGTCATACTTTATGGAAATGCTCACCACCATGATATGTATTGCTCCATGCATGATCCAGGTCAAAGGTCAAGGTCACACTTAGAGCTCATTGAAAAACGCTTGTCCGGAGCAAAACTTCTACATTCATAGGGGGATTTCAATATAACTTTGGCACAAATGTTCACCATTGTGAGGTGAGTGTCGCACGCAAAATTCAGATCCCTGCGACAAAGTCAAGTTACCATAGAGGTCAATGTTCAGATAAAAATTTGAAGATGTGTATAGGGACCATTTAGTCATCATTTATTGATGGATTGTAGCACAAATGGTTACTATCATGACTACAGGTGTGACACATTTAATTTAGGTTAATATTTGCAAGGTCAAGGTCACTGGAGATGATTAAATATCCAGATGTTGGTCCGGAGGCATATTTTCTACATGCATGGAGGTAATTTTAATGTTACTTTATAGAATTTTCACCACCATAGACGTAGTGCCCTGCACATGAACCAAGTCTCTAGGTCAAAGGTGAAGGTCACAGTTAGAGCTCATAGAAAAAACGCTTGTCTGGAGCAAAAACTTCTACATGCATAGAGGGATTTCAATTAATTTGGCACAAATGTTCATCATTGTGAGGCTGAGTGCCGTGCATAAAATTCAGGTCCCTGCGACCAAGGTCAAGGTCACACATCCTGTGCATATCTTCCCTACTGATTTGTTTTAAGGTTCATTTAACAACACAGTGCCAAGAATAAAAACTTGCTTGCTAGATAACACTTATCCATAATGCCCCCATCCCCATCTAAAGCTTTCTTAAACGGGCGTATTTTGTGACTATGGCACCCTTGTTTTTTTTATAAAAATATGTGTCACATTTAAATTACAAATGAATGCCTTTAGGTAAATGTTTGTATTAAAGTTACATTTGTAGAATGCAGTTGACTGTTCTGTCAATGTATTGAAGAATTATTTCAGTCTGTATAAAATTTCACATTTACCGTATAACAATATTAGTACTGAAAATATTGACAATTTTTTTAATGTTTCATGAATTTTTCAGGTGATTCTAAGGTAGAAAGTTTGACAGAAGATGTTGTTACTCTACTCAATTTCCTCACTGACAAAGTTGCTGTTGCTGCCAAGTTAGTAATGAGTTCTTATTTTATTGAATTTATATCATAAATCACAAGTTGAACAAATCATTTGCTTGTAACAAATTCAAATTTTAATCTTCGTAGCAAGTTTCGATTTCCTCACATGTTGAAATTATTTCATAAGTAACAGAATTTTAAGTTTTTAACTATATAGCTGCTTATGTCTGTAATTAGATATGAAATATTTAGAATAACAATCAAGGTTATAATATTGCCTGAACAAAATCACTTTGATTTTAATTATTTTATTTCAGTATATACAATGGGATACATATACATGTATACAAAAAATAGATGACAAAAATTAAAAACTACAAAACATGAAATTATACCGATGACACATACATCAGCACCATGGATGACACAAAAAAAAGACGGCTCTTATTATCGTGGTCCTTTTTGTTGGTGGATGGTATAATAGCATTATTTAAACTAACAAAAAACAACAACAACAACAGGAAAAAAAAACACTTAATTGATGGATATCTTAATGGAAATATGTTATCAGTATCATTACAATTAATTTTTTGTCATTTGTGGACAATTGTAGAGCTGGTCAGAGTAAACAGGCAGTACCATTGTTGTTAGAAGGTATATTAGCAATAGTCTCTAACTCGCCAGCACAGCTGAGAAACTGTGAGGGATTTCAACAACTAGTATGGTATGTTACTTCTAGGTTTTATATAAGAAGTTTTATGATACTATGAAGAGTAAACATAAATCTAATTGCATCTAATTGGATCTATAAGACTATAACTTCTTTAAATTTCAGTGTTTGTGGGTTTTTTTACAGAGCAATTTGGGGCCAAAATTATACCTCATTCACAAAACCAGAAACAGTTTCTTGAAGGAAATGATACTTAACCTTAAACCTGAATTTATGTAATAATTGGTCAGCTTAGAATTTGAAATGGTCTATTCTAAGAACAATTTTAGTATCAAAATACAATAAATTTAGACTACCGACAATTATAGAGCCTGGTCAGACTGCACAGATGTTTAGTCTGGCCAGGTTGTATACTGGTTGTAAAAGCTAATAACTTATTGTTACAGCAGGATAAGGATTTAGTTCTTTAACATTAAAAGTAGAGTAATTTGTTGCCTGTTGAAGAGAATCTATTCTAATAATAGATAAATGATTTTAGTAGGAAGTATTCTCAAAAGACTTGATTGCTTATATATGAACATTAATGACTGAAGATATAAAACATTATGTTGCTTATTTTCACTATTCAGTTGTGCCTTATCCTTATTCACAAAGAAAGCATAAAAAAAACATTGCCTTTAAAACCTCACAGCAGCTGTGAATTTTTAGTGTGGAGTTGTTTTTTTTTTTTTATAAAAGTTTCAAATTGTGAAAATCTGGTAATAAGAAACTAATTTTTAAAATCTTACTGTAAATTTAATATGATATATATTTTCAGGCAGAATCTTTGCCCGACTTTGATATCACTATTGGGAATACCTCGAGCTGAGACAAAACCAAAAGCTGGTGGTGATAGCCAAAGAAATGTAGATTCTACAAACCTTTCTTCTGCTACAGCTAAAATTATTTACAGGTAAATACTTGTGTCAATTTGTTCAAATAGCTACTGTAAGCAAATAGATATTGACAGGTTTTGTTACTTTTAAGAACTGTAGGTTTTAATCCAACCTTAATTGTCTATTTCTTTCATGTAAGACCCATAATCCCACTTTCCGAGGGACAGCCTATTTAAGATTGAAAGTTGTCATAAAGACCTTTGGAAACTGGAAATTTACCATTGTATATTATATTATTTCTTTTAGAATGTATGAACTGTAAAAGGCAAATGGTTTTAAAAAAGTGAATTCATGCCATGAAAATATGTAGAGCTTTAATTAGGGACTATTAATTTCTTAGCCAGCAAATTCAAACAACCTGGTGTGTTTTCAAAGTGTTTTGTTAGAGACGATTTTATCCTATGTGCCTTTATACACTAAAGACACTTCAAACTACTTGCCTCTCACTGCTGTAGATTTGAGCCTCACCAGCATCTTTGGATTATTCATGTGAGAAAACTATCCAGCTAGCTTGCAAAATGTATGTGGTTCTGCTCAGGTGCTCGTTTGTGCCTGAAATAATGTACAGAGCGGCACCTGAAGTCTTCCTCCACCAATAAAGCTGGAAAGTTGCCATATGACCTATACTGTGTTAGTACCATGTTAAACACAACAAAAAAAACAACAAAAAAACACTAAAGACATAATTTAATTGTATTGTATAAATGTTTGATAATATCACTTGAATAAAACATTTTATTGTTTTGAACAGTATATCAGTAGCTATAGCTAAGATGGTAGGACCAGTAAAGTCACTACGACCAGTACTAGAGTCATTGTTTCATAGAATATTGATCTGTTCTTCTCCAAACAACAGACATGATGCTCTTAAAGCATTGAAGGAGGTAAGGACTATTCTTGTTTTTTAATGATAGTAATTCCAGTTTTAAATGTAATGTTTGATGTTTTTTTACCGTTAGCAAGGATATGCTTATTACCAGTCTTTGTACTGTTGGCTGACCAACTTAAAATTTTCATCTTGATATCCCCAAAAATGATAATGGACAGTTCAAAAATGGAAACTGGACAAGTTTATTTCAGAAATTCAGCAGGTTAAGGTTAAAAAAAAAACATATTTCTGATTCTTCTGGACCAAAAAGTTAAAATACAGTATACAGCTTCACATTACATGCCCAAATAAGATTTATGTCTTAAAAAGTGAAAAGAGAAATATAGAGAACAATATAGGAAAGCTTAGTTGGAAGGCCTATGTGATTACCTATGTTATAATGAATGTTTCAGTTACTGTCTAGTCCAGCCAGACTGTGTGATATAACAGTGACCTATTATGATGACAGGTCAAGGTCAGGGAAATCTGTCTCACAGACTAATGATCTGGCTCTAATTAAACTGTAAGTATATCTATACTATAATACATGTAGAATAAATATGTATATTAATCTGTTGTAGTAATATTTTGATAGTCTTCATATATATTTTTGTCTTTCAATTAAAGCTTTATTTCCTCAAAGGTTTCAACATAAACTTGTAATCAAATAGCTAACTTATGGTCAGAGTTATTCTCATTTTATCAAGTCTTTTTGTGACCGTTATTGTTGGGTTAAGTTTTTTCTATTGCTTATGAGTATCCAAAAATTGCTTTTCGTATAATTGAAATGTATAGAAAATTATAAAACTTTAATCTTATTTACATACAGTGTATGAAGCATGTCTCTGTCTAGCATGATGTGGGCATTTTGATATTGAAATCCTTTAAATGAACATAGGATATAGTTACAGAGACAAAAATGGTAAATCTATAGTACAAAATGCAAGTGGATAGGCTAAATTGAAAGAAGCTGTTTCTTTGAAAATTGATGATAAAATAAATTGTATTTGTTTATATATCAGTATTGTAGATTCAGTAAAAGAGTGTTGTCACACCAGTGACTCCGCCCTCTGCTTTACATGTGTCATGTGTGTTGGTGACCTTTTGACCTCTATAGAACAGCTAGACCGAGGTATAGGTGTACATGAAGACAGTGTCAAGGTCATCAAAGAACGATTCCAGAACAGACATGGTAAACAATGATTATCTATTCTTTAACTCCTTTCTCGGTGTTTCGTTATGCTGTAATTAAGGAATGTAACATACAGTTAAGTGAAATTTTATATATGTATATAATTATTCTACTAAAACAATTTCCAAACATTCAAGAATATGTTAAATATGTACAGAAAATGTTAAATACATGATATTAAACGTTATAATTTATGCATTCATATTTTTATTGAGAAAAAAAAACTGGCTTAGACTTTATTGAAAATATATTTCTAATTACCTCCCTTTATTTACACGAAATGTTAAATTTTGTAATGTCTTTACAAATAATGCTTTTTGAAACTTACATTATTGATAAAATTGATAAATCTTCATTTCAACATCAGATTTATGACCTAATTGTGTTACAGGCTCTTTAATCTTGACTATTCAAAGAATAAGGAGAGCTATTGTACTCACCTAAGCATCAACATTGCATCACATGTTGGTTAAGTTTTTGCATGCAAATTATTATCTCCAAATCAACTGAAGGGAATAGATTGAAATTTCACACACTTACTTGAGGGGTTTAATAGGAGATCACTATTTAAGGCCTATAACTTTAACATGGATTTTGACAGAATTGTGGCCCTTTTTGAACTTAAAAAATTCTACATTATCTAGGCTCTTGTTTTACTTTCAAACACTGAGAATAGTTTAGCATGCCATCCTACTTACAGCTTTTGTTAGAAACTCATTTGAGTAGCTTTCATTTGAAAATCAATATAAATTTGCAAATTTCACTTTCTAAAAATGTTTGCAAATTGTAACAGAAATGATTGGAAGTTCCCTAGGTATACAAACTGATGTTGAGTGTTTGCTTGAAAATAGAATAAAACTAAACTGAACTAAATTCTTTGATATGAAGAGATGACATAAGAAACATGCTGGGTATTGTAAGAACTATTCTCAGAAATGCAATAACAAAAAAAGATAAGTAACATCTCAAGATAAAAGAAAAAATAAGGAATTTTACTATTCCAGACAAAGAGAGGATTAAGCTGGATAGGTCTAATTCTGTGACATCACATTCTGATACAGAAGAGAAAGGCCAAAATGTTAATAATAGCAATATATACAACAGTATTAATGGACACCCTGATGCTGGTAAATGTGATAAGAAAGACGGAGAAATATTGGAGGGTAAGTCAAGTACTTTCTATCTACGTCAGAGATTGAGGGGTATAGATTTGGCATTGTCAGTCCAGCTGTTCGGACAATCAACCAAATTTGGATAAAGGGCTATTTCTATTGTTATTTTCTTTTTGTTTAATAGAGGACCATTGGCTCCTTCTATTGTTACAAAATGAACTCTATTATTCTCTTTTGATCTGTTTACACTTAAAGCCTCCCTATCCCTATTCAGTTATTTATTTGTTCACAAACACTAATACTTAATTGTATACAGTTAAACCTGTGTTAAAAACCAGCTCCAGATAAAGATAATCCCGTATAGAAAGACCACTCTTTGACAACCCTTCATTGGTTAAATAGAATGAAGTAACCTCCAACTGAAGACCACTTGTCTCTAAAGGCCATGCTCTATCTCTCCTTTGTATGGTCTTTTTTCATGGGTTTAACTGTAGTGATATCTATGAATATTATAATAACTAATAAATCATTTATTATGGTTTCTATCTAGAGTGTAGTGATTTCATGGAGCAGAGCGTGGAGAAGAGAGAATCTCTGTCTCTATATAAGAATGCAGAGAAACAGAGCGCTGTAGAGTTTACACAAGAGTTGGTGAAATATCTGCCATATCTCTTCTCATTAACATCAATACCAGAGGTGGACGAAGCTATACAGAAATTCTCCTCGCAGTTCTCTCAAAGTAAGCTCTTCTTTGTTATATTGTTGCTATGGAAACTTGAAGTTAAACAAATTTATGAGATAGATTCTAAGGTCACTCACTAACTTGCGCTAGCTTGATTTGCTTGGTGTGAAATGAACTAAATGTGTTACCAACATACACCTTTTACCCCATGAGCATATTGGAAAAATGGCCGTTTTCATTGAAAAACCTCCTGTTACAAGTTCAAGCTGCTATGAAACTATGAAAATGCTTAAATACTGATGAAACATGGCACAAATGTTGACTGGACCATAGCCTCTGTAACAGCATGCTCAATTGTAAATTTCCTGTTACCAAAGCAATGGGGGTATGTCACAAAATTGCGAAAAATCAATATTTTGCATTGTTTTTGTTTTTTTCATCAAAACTGATTTCAAAGTTCTGCAACTTCTCAATGAATTTACAATGAGTAAAAGGCTTTCAGCGTTGGTTACTAGTTACCTTAAGACCGACCTGAGGCCATTTTTAGCCTGTCACATGTCCAAAATTTTCTTGGCGATGAGGGGGACTAGCACCCCCTTCAAACCCCCCACAACCCCCTTCTGGCAACCCCCTGTTGTACCATTTTGATGGGGGGCAGAGCCAAAAAAGTGGTCACTTTTTTTAACAACCTTTTTCAAACAAAAAACAGTGCTTGGGGCCTAAATAGGCCATTTTAGGCCACACTGAGGCCTAAAAAAGGTGGGCAAAAAGCCGTCAAAACACGTCTATATGAGGTAAAATGTTAAGAGTACAGAATCTGTGTCTTCGTAACATGCATGCATAGTGTGAAGATTTTAAACTAGCATATATAAAATACTGTATTTATTTGTCTGTAAGACAGATTGCTCCTAAGACCCAGTCTATTTTATAATAAGATCAAAAGCAAGTCAGGGCTCACACTGGCTCAAATAAAATAATAGCCAATATTTTCAGCTTAAAAAAATAATAGCCAAAAGTTCAGCGGACTTTTCACGAATTAGCGATTAACAACATAAGGATTCTCAAATAAACTGACACATTTGTGTATTGATAACTAGTAAACTACCTTTTTTTTAAATAGAACCACAACTTTAATTGTTATTATAGAACAGAATAAAAACGTTATAATTAATATAATTACTGTACAACAATAATATTAAAGATTCATTATAACTTTACATAATGCTGTTATCAAACAACTTTTTTTGTTTGTACTAATCAAATTTTGTCAGCTATAACCACTGTCAATTTCCACATTTCACACAGAACTGGAGTAGATCTAGGTCATATTAGCCTATAGAAATAACACAAGTTTGCAAACTCATTCACAGAATGCAGCCTTTTTTCTGAATAATTTACTGAAAAATATCATCATCATCAATGTAAAACAAATTTTCTGCCATAAAAGTAAAGATTTTTAAACAGAACATAGCTTATTTCACCTTTAAATAAATATAAAAATTATCGGTGTCGCGAAAATATGTGACAATCGGATTTTTCCTGTTTTCTGAAGAAATATTCACAATTTTGGTTGTTGTGCAAATAGTTGTTTGGAAGTTTATACTTTTTAAATATTTTACCATTGCTTTCCACTGGCGATTTAGTTAAGTAGCTTAAAACAAAAAAATTATCAAAATTTGCAATTACTGCAATTCACGTACGGTAAATTTTGGGTAAGTCAATATCCAGTTTATCAATTTTAAAACAATTTTTGTGGCTAATTGACGGATATTTGATGGCTATTATAAATGCTGGACAATATCTTTAAAGTACTTATACAATGTATTTTATCACCTCGGGCAATATAGTTAGCAGCACGTGACCGGTAAAAAGTTGACACTCAATTAAATCTGGGATATACGATTATCGTATGTCCCAGATTAAATGCACCCCGCTGGTGTTAATTGGGTCTACTGCATTCATTATCGATTTTTACACCTTATATAAACACTGTTGGAAGTAAAAAATAATCGCCAGATTTTGTAGCCAAAATGCAAAAATAATCGCCAATCTTATAAAATAATCGCAAATGGCGACTATGGCGACCGACAGCGTGAGCCCTGCAAGTTCCTTCTTGATCTGATTTTAATACTTGTTGTATTTAAAGGCCCATTATGTCCCATTATGTCCCAGAAACGCTTTTATTTTTATTTCTCCAAAGCTGGTTATTTTTGGTGTTCTGTTTCCAAAATGTTACTCATCGGCAAGTTACCTGAACCATCTTATGCATCCATTGCCTTTTGACAATTACTACAGTTACAGTGATTTAGTATTTTGTATGGAAGTCAATACTACTATATTTTGCTACTTTTTAGCTCGACTTTTCTATGAAAAGGGGAGCTATCCTACTCGCCCCGGCGTCGGCGTCGGCGTCGGCGTTAGCGTTGGCGTCACACCTTGGTTAAGTTTTTCGTACCACCCCACTTTATTTCAAAAGTATTACAAGTATGGCTTTGAAACTTACCATACTTGTTCACCATCATAACCTCCATCTACAGACAAGAGTACATAACTCTGTCAAGGTTTTTGACAGAATTATGGCCCTTTTTTGACTTAGAAAGTGTATTGAGCTTGGTTAAGTTTTTTGTACCACCTCACTTTATTTCAAAACCATTGGAGGTATTGCTTTGAAACTGACCATACTTGTTTACCATCACGACCTTCATCAACAGACAAGAGGACATAACTCTGTCAAGGTTTTTGACAGAATTATGCCCCTTTTTGACTTAGAAAATACATTGAATATGGGTAAAATCCACTTATTGCCTTAACCCTTTGAGATATTGCTTTGAAACTTTTAATGCTATTTCACATCATTACCCCCATCTGTACGCAAGAGAAGGTAACTCTGTCAAGGATTTGTTTTAAAAATTAAGGCCTTTTATCGACTTAGAATCTTGGTTAAGTTTTTAGTACCAGTCCACTTTTTGACTGAACTGTTTGAGATATTAATTTGAAAGTTGGAATACTTGTTTACAATCATGATTCCCAAACATGTCCAGGAGAAGGTAATTCTGTCAAAGATTTTATTTGAATTATGGCCCTTAACTGTCAATGTTTTGTATTATAGGCAAGCACTAAAAAACTTAAAAAATCTAAAAAAATTCATTCCTATCCACTTGTTCACTTTACCATAAATTATGTCATATAAACATTGCTGTAATATTCAAGGGTATCAAACAACTAGTTCACTTTAAAAATACAGAGATTCTTGTATTGCCTTTTACTGCAAAAACTTTTTTTATTGGCAAGCAATAAAAAAGTCGAGCGCGCTGTCTTACGGACAGCTCTTGTTTAACAAATAATTTTACCTTCAGCGATGATTTCTTCAGATGGATAAACATCATACATGCCCTTAAATCATTATTTTAATGTTATAAAGCCCAACTCAGTTGATATTTATTTAAACTTATGAATATATGTATACATTTATGTTGAAATGCTCATATCAAATGCCATCAAATTAAAATGCTTATGGGATATCACATTTCTTATTTTAGTCTATTTTGAAAATTTATAATTTTCTGATAAATATGATGATATGTTTTAATTATGATGAGTTAGAAGGTGGGCGATATTCCATGGTATAGGAGAAGTACAGTCTGACCAGAGCAGAGGTACAGTCTGAATTACTGTGATCAGTCAGAACGAATGTGACCTGCACTGTCAGGGAATCTTCCGGTATGGTTCTCCAGACAGTAGTCATTATCTTAAAACAATATGATATTTAAGACAACAACAAAAAAGAATAAATGAAATTGAAAGTCTTGTGTTTTGATAGAAGTTCTGGATATAGACTGGTCTCTGATTGTATATAGCGGCATAGTATAAACTGCCAACATAATAGAATAATCCAACGCTTTCCTGATAGTTGATACCCTGCGTAATTAAATGTGATAAAATAAAAATATATCAATGCTTCTTTGTCTGATAGCAAAAAAATTGAGAATTTGGCTATTAATTAAAGGTTCATATAAATTTAATTTGTTATGTATTCAAATATATACATAATGTTTGGACCAAACTTTAATGGATATTGCATTTTTCATGGCAATACCCACCCTATTAAAGTTAAAGCTGTAAAATATATAAAAATATATCAGGAAGTTGATAAAATCATCCTCAATGTTCCCATTTACAAGAGCTTGTATTTTATTCAATAAAACTTGATAACATTAAGTCAATATTTGTTGAATGTCCAGATAGAGAATACTTCAGTTTTTTCTTTAAATACAGGATTTATTTTCATCGAGTGGTATGAAGAAAAGTAAATATTTCACAAGTGGCAGTAGTTTTTAGCTCACCAGAACCGAAGGTTCAGGGTGAGCTATTAGTATCAAAGGGGGATACTCCGGCGTCCGTCGTCATGTGTCAACAATCATCTCCTTCTCTGAAACTGATGGGCGGATTTACCTAAAATTTGGTCTGAAGCATCCTTGTGACAGTCACAATTAAATTTGCACATGCCATTTCAATTGGCCCCTTTTAGGGATCAACAGAGCTAAAAATAGAAAAAAATTAAACATCTTATACTAAATTAAATGATGGATGATCACCAAAATTTGTCTTTAGCATTCTTAGGTAGTCTTGTATCAAATTTGCTCATTTTAATATGATTGGTCCCTTTTAGGGGTCTCTAGAGCTAAAAACAGAAAAATCTTTAGACATCTTCTTTTAACAAGTTTGCTCATATAAATTATATTGGCCCCTTTTAGGGGCTGCTAAAGCTAAAAATAGAAATACCTCTAAACATCGCCTTACACAGAACTAATTGATGGATGATCACCAAACTTTGTCTGTAGCATTCTTGGGTAATCTTTATCAAGTTAGCTCATATTAATTTGATTGGCCCCTTTTAGAGGCCACTAAAGCTAAAAATAGAAAAACCTTTGAACATGATCTTCTACTGAAATAATTGATGGATGATCACCAAACTTTGTCTGTAGCATTCTTAAGTAGTCTTTTATCAAGTTTGCTCATATTAATTTGATTGGACCCTTTTAGAGGCCACTAAAGCTAAAAATAGAAAAAAAACTTAAATCGTCTTTTTCAACAATAATTGATGGATAATCACCAAACTTTGTCTGTGGCATGCTTGGGTAGTCTTTTATATTAATTAAATGCCCTTTTTAGGGGCTGCTAAAGCTAAAAATAGAAATACCTTTAAACTTCTGCTTCTTCAGAACTAATTGATGGATGAACACCAAACTTTGTCTGTAGCATTCTTAGGTAGTCTTTTATCTTTTACTGAAAAGCAGTTGTTTCTGGTGAGCGACTCAGGGCCATCATTGCCCATTTGTTTATAACATGAGATGAAAATAAATCCTGTATTTATAAAAAAAAAAAGAAAAAAACTTCTGTTTATGTTTATTATGTTAATGTTTCTCAACATAACATTTATAAGTATATAGTAAATTTTGCTATCAGTTTATTGAATTGTGATTAACACTAAAAAAACACAGGCATTCACATTTTGGGGTTGTCAACACTCAAAAACTTAACACATAGGTTTTTTGTCTCAGTTTTTCTTTAAATAACACATTGGAACATGAATCATATAATTGGTTCAAAACTACGTACATGTATCAGGTTAAATCAGAGGAAAATCTTGTTAAGACTATAGAGACCACAGTTTTGATTGGATCTATTAAGCAGTGTAAGTATTTTATCCTTAATGATTTCTTTGACAAATTTGCACATGGGTCATGTGGGGTTAAAAAACTAGCTCATCAAGACAAATCAAAGAATACCTTGAGCTAATTTTGATTTGATTTATCAAACCTTGCCACAGTGTATAAGGGTATTAGGATTTTGATCAAATATTGAATATGGTGATAAAAGTTTGGTAAGAACCAGCTACATGACAGCATTCAGGCATTTAGATCCTGCCACTAAGATCTCTGAAATACTGTTACAAACTGCTACTATAATGAAATTTACAAGCAAACAAATTTGATACAACTGAGTATAATGATTTATTAACATGATAATTATTCGAAAATATTTGTACAAAATATACAGGAAAATCCCCAGATTGACAATGAAACTTAAAAACACAAAGATATAATTTGATACAACTACATTCTTAAATCTATTTACAAATATATGAAACCATCTCTGCTTAACAAGCTTAAAAGTATTTCTGTACATAAGATCATTTTTAGTTATCATCTTTGAAAAATACTCATGTCATCTGCAGTTGGAAAAATAACTAACACACAGCACCTAAGACATAATTATCTTTAATGATTTTGACATGTTCACCTTTGACCAGTGTATGATTGTCATTCAGTTGGATTTAAATTGCCTCTGGCAATATTCTTCACTGTCATTATTCTTTTGATAGCTTAATCCTAATAATATGGCTAATATCAGAATGAAATTTTTTTTAAAAAGTGCAAACAACTAAATGAATATTTGAAATTGCTCACAGAATCTTTAGCATGTCAGGTTTTTGGGATTTTAAAATTGATGTATTATTAATCTACAAAATCCAGTGTCCCAAGGACATCTGGCATATCAATTTATAAGTCCATCTTGTCCAAAAAGCACTCTCTGTATCATATTTCTCTTGCCATTTTTAACAGATGACTGGAAATAATGTGTTAGTACATTGCATAAATTCCAGGGCCTCTGTGACTGCCTACCATAATATCTGAAATTCCAAAATTAATGCGGGCAACTGTTGTACATGTGGTACTGATTTAAGAATGTTAACATATGTGTAAAATTACAAAATTGTCAAAGATTGATATGAACAGGTGAGTGTTTGTTTTGTAGACTTCAAAATCTTGTACTTAAACTTGTTGGACTACTGTTTGCAAATTGTTACTCTCTCCATGGCCATATCTACTTGCCAATGGAAGCAGATGTGTGGAATTTTCAACCCTAGTAATATTATCATGTTACTTTGTAAATTTGTATTTTTTTTGAAGTACCAATGTAAAGTTTGTTTTCTTTATCACAGTAGAATAAACATTTTTTAGGTGATGATAGAAAAAATTCAAACATGTTTCTGTTTTTATGTTCATCAGGAGACACTTGTCTTATCTCTTCATCATGTCCTGGAATAAAAATAGTTCCTGCTTTGTCTGTTGTGAAACTTACTGCTAACAGAGGTGAAAGGCCAAACAAGTCATGCATAAGTGAATTGTTCTTTAGATGAATGTCTAAAAGCTTCCTTGCAATTAATTTACCTTCCATAGAATGTTTTGATAAAATCAGTTCTACTCTATCATTACCTCTACTATATTCTGAAATGTATAATTCATCTTTATTTGGATGAAGTCTGATAATGGAATATTTCGTGACAGTTTGAATTGTAGCAATTGTGTTTATTACTCTACCATCTAGTCCAAACACCAGTACTTTTCTTTCACTACATACAATAAGGTTGGGTTTCTTGTATGCAATTCCAAAGCATTGGCCTTTAACAAAGATTTGTGAGCTTGTAGAAAGTTGGTTACCCAGTGTCACTAATATTAACTGGATCTTTTCAGCATTTGGCATTGTGACAGCTACAGTATTGTTTTCTACAAGGTTATATCAAATGGCTTATCTTCAAGTTGAAGTACTGCTATGGTCAATTCAGTATCAGTGTCTATCATTTTAATCAATGAGTTATCATAATCTGCAGTAATCAGGCGTGTGTCAGAGGTTTTACAAAGTCCAGTTAAATTGCTGTTACATTTGTCTGTGCTATGCTCCACACTTATTTCGTGAAAGTATGTTATGTTGCGCTTTATTTTTGACTTATCAGTCAAGGAGCCATAAATAACAGGAATATTTACTTTACTTATTTCTTCATCACTGGATTGAAACTCGTAGTAATTTATCCCAGGACATCGGCTTTCTTCTTCTACAATTGTTAACATTTTCTCCATTTTGTTCTCTGCTCCTTTAAGGGCAAGAAATATTTCACACTTTTGATTTGCTTGCATACTTTTACACAGGCTGTGTTTCATATTTTCAAGTTCGTATTTAGTTTTATAAACCTTTGAAGACAGTGCAGTTAGTTTCATTACATCTTTTTGCTTTCTATTTTCACTGTCTTCAACTAGTGAATTCTTTTTACTCTCTATCTTTTTAATTGTTATTGTTTTAACATCCTGAATCCTTTTTGTTTCGAGGTGATGCTTCATTATTAGCTGTCTTTTTTCTTTGTCCAACTCAGCAATAATAGATTGCCTCTTTCTTTCAAAAATTTCCTCTTCATTTTTATGTAACTTCTTTAGCTCAAGGACTTCTTTTTGATGGAGTTCTCCAATGCAGCTTTCAAGTTTTTTTCTCTGTTGTATTATTGATGATATGGCACTTTGACTGACTGCTTGAACTTCTGTCAATTTTGATGAAATTTCATCTCTTGAATTTGAATTAATTGCTAAGGTGTTGTCTATTGACTCTACCAAATTTCTTACGTCTTTGTTGAAATTAGCTGATCTCACAAGACTGGGAATGTGTGCTATGATGCACTTGTTATGTTTTTTTGCTTTACAAACAGTACATGCCTTTTGCTTGCATGAGTTGCAGTAAAACTTAATCAGCTCCCTTGGATGGTCTTGACATTTCTGGAAACAGAAATCTTGTGGCATGTGAGCTTTGTCCTGTATAGAATGTTCAGGCTTGTATGTCTTATGATATCTCAAACATGTAGAGCACAGATAATCCAAACAATTCTTACAAAATCCATCTGCAATTACTAAAGTCCCTAATTCTTTTTCACAATGTTCACAAAACATCTCCTGTATTACATCAGAGTCCTGTGTAAGAGAATCATTTTTACCATTATCAATTATATTGCCTGCTGCTGATGCCATTGTTGGATGTTCATATGATTAACATTGGTGTAATTTTAATAAAGTAAATTTAATTCAGACTGGAAAATTTTAATCACTTCATATTATCTTGCATATCATATGAGTGAGCTAAACCATGTGATTAAATAGAGTGTGTGGGGTGGGGTGGGGGTGTAAAGATAAGATTAATGATTTATGAGTCTGAAGTATGGATGTAGGGGGCTAAATAAATAGAATTTAGGATTTTAAACATTTTATTTCAAAACACTAGTACTAATAAATTATGTTTTACAGTGTTATATATTTGTTATGTTTCAACAAGTTCGAGTTTTTGCAAGACAGGTTGTTGAGAACAGGTTTTGAAATATCCTAGCATTCACACATACTATATATGAATACTTAATTGTAATTATTATGTCTCCCCCACCTCGGGGGGAGACATATTGTTTTTGCCCTGTCCGTCCGTCCGTCAGTCCGTCCGTCCGTCAGTCCGTCCGTCCATTCTTCGTTTCCGGACGATAACTAGAGTTCCTTTTGACCTACAGCTCTCAAACTTCATAGGATGAATGGTCTTATTGAGCAGATGATCCCTATTGTTTTTGGGGTCAGTAGTTCAAAGGTCAAGGTCACAGTGACCGTTGGTCAATTTCTCGTTTCCGGATGATAACTAGAGTTCCTTTTGACCTACAGCCCTCAAACTTCATAGGATGATTGGTCTTATAGAGCTGATGATCCCTATTGTTTTGGGGTCAGTAGGTCAAAGGTCAAGGTCACACTGACCGTTGGTCAATTTTCGTTTCCGGATGATAACTAAGAGTTCCTTTAGACCTACAGACCTCAAACTTCATAGGATGATTGGTCTTATTGAGCAGATGATCCCTATCGTTTTTGGGGTCAGTAGTTCAAAGGTCAAGGTCACAGTGACCGTTGGTCAATTTCTCGTTTCCGGATGATAACTAGAGTTTTCCTTTTGACCTACAGCCTTCAAACTTCATAGGATGATTGGTCTTATAGAGCAGATGATCCCTATTGTTTTTGGGGTCAGTAGGTCAAAGGTCAAGGTCACAGTGACCGTTGGTCAATTTCTCATTTCCGGATGATAACTAGAGTTCCTTTTGACCTACAAACCCTCAAACTTCATAGGATGATTGGTCCTTATTAATCAAATGATCCCTATTGTTTTAATGGTCAGTAGGTCAAAGGTCAAGGTCACAGCGACCGTTGGTTAATTTCTCCTTTCCGGATGATAACTAGAGTTCCTTTAGACCTACA
This sequence comes from Ruditapes philippinarum, assembly GCF_026571515.1. NCBI lineage: Eukaryota > Metazoa > Mollusca > Bivalvia > Venerida > Veneridae > Ruditapes > Ruditapes philippinarum. The sequence goes on along the minus strand of NW_026865383.1, from coordinate 3,520 downwards.
ACCCTCAAACTTCATAGGATGATTGGTCTGATTGAATAACCAGGATTTTCAAAATTGAATACCTGGTTAAAAACAAACAGTTTAGGAAGCATCTTCTCATACAACCTTAACAATAGAAACCATCCATAGACAGCCTTCATTGAAGTGACTACCGGGTATTTACATTATCTTATCTCCATTTCCATTCCTGTTTCCATTCACAGTTATTCTCAGCAGTGGGGGAGACATGCGCTTTTTTACAAAAGCATCCTCTAGTTTGATTTTTTTTTTCAACATATATATTCAAAACTTCAGGTCATAAATATGCAGTTTGACTAACCTTTTTACAAGAGAAACATCACTTGAAAATAAATTTTCAATACAAAAGAAATGTTTTGAATCATTGAATAAAAAAAATCCAGTCAATAGTTATTGATAAAATTGCTACATATTTTGTAAAATTTTAAGACTCTTAATATTGTCATACTGTCATGGTTGTCTTTTAGATATTTCACACTTGAATTTCAAAGCTTAATGTGATCTGTTATAGGGTATATTTTGTATCCGTTTTAACCTTTTTCATAGATGAAGGGATTTTGAAATTAATTGGCACACGGCACAAATAATCATAGTAACAAGACGATATGTCATGCGCAAAATCTGGACACCTACCTCCAAGGCCAAGATCACGATTAGAGGTCCAAGCTTTACATGGTCTGTTAAAGGGTATTTTTGTGTTCTGTCCTTAATATTTTCATCTTTCAAGGGATTTTGAAATTACTTGTCACAAATGTTCACAAGATGAGCTTTTTGTGATCACAATTTTTCCATCATCAATTGGCAAATAAGACTATTGTATAAACTATATATGTATTTTCTTTCCTTATAGAGGTATCAAATAGTGAGAAGACAAGCTATAGGGAGGAGACATCTATGGTGACAGTATTAAATGCTGACAGTATTTACTCTACCTCATATTCTGCTCTCAGTCTCACTTTAAACCTCAAAGTGAAGGGTTACTATGACAACAAAGAAGCAACACTTATACCAGTGTCAGAGGTTTATATATATAATTTGTTATAGATATTGAATCAGAAAAATGTATGTTATCTTCTAAACAACAGCTTAGGAGTATAGGCAATCTTTATACACCAACTAATATACTATAGTTTATAAAATATACAAATCAGGTAAACTATTAAAATGTTTTAAACTAGCAAACATAATTAGCAGTGCGTAAACATGATAATCAGTGATCATACACTGTATTCAAGTCTAATTATTAAATGTTATAACAGGGATTTTCGTTTTTGGATTATTTTATAGCTGATATTCAGTCATATTCCCGATTGAAAATAGTATATTATTTTCCCAATCCACAGGAAAAAATTCCCAATTGAAAGTTACTGAACCAAAATATTGTGTAAAATATTCCAAAACCTTGAAAATAAGGGCTTGTTCACTATTATAGATCTTAAATGTTTGAATATGCCATCCTAGACAGTGATTGTAGGCATTCATTTAATCACTGCAAAATTTCAGTCATGCATTGTTTCTAAATTTTTAACAAAACATCACTGAAATTCCCACTTCCATGAGTATGGGTCAATAATGTTCCCAAAATCCTGGAAAAAATTCTGGATTATAATGGTGGTTCAGTTAACTTAAATTGGTGATAAAACTAATTATTACCTGATCCCTTATATAAATGTCATTTGGTATTTTTTACTGTTTTCTGAAATTCCTAAAACGTCCATGTCCGCGAACTGTTGATGGTCAATAGTTTCGACTGTTTCCCTCGCATGCTCTGGCGTCATAGAGGATTCCCCCTTGGAGCACAATAAACCAGACGTGACGTGTCATAGTTAAAAGATTGTTGAATTCGGAAAGTTAAATTATTAACATATTTGAAGAAAACTATATTTTCTTGTTACTTTTTTCTTCTGCAATAACTGTTAAAACAGTAATTGATCAGGTAATAAAACAGTTATTTCATATGTGATTTGGGAACAGTCAACCAGTTGTCCCTCTGTGTCGGGTAAAGTGTTTTGAACTGTTGCCTATGACCTTGGGCAACAGTTCAAAAACCTATCCCTCCACCTTGGGCCAACAGTTTGACTGTTCCCAAATGACATATAAAATAACTGTATTTGATTGTTCAGAGCTTATGAATCTGGCAATTCCTTTTAAGTGCATACATCTTTCTTGTCAACAATATATGATTATTCAACACAGGGGATTATTACAAAATTTCATACACTTAATGTTAAAATTTTGAAAATTTATCACCAAATTTATACAACATATTAAAACAACACAGTTTTGCATATGTTAAATCCAGAACAATAAAAAATCCATGTTAATTGTATTAGGATATTTTATATAGAGAATACCATGCTGGTATCAGATATTACAAAATTTATCAGGCAAGGCTTATAATATCAGACACTTGTTTGGTATTCTGCTTATTTTGTTATGCTCCCCGAAAAAAATTCGGGGGAGCATATAGTCGCCGGGTTGTCCGTCCGTCAGTCAGTCCATCTGGACGTACGTCCCAAATTCGTGTCTGGCCCATAACTTCTTTATTTGAAGTCTGATTTTACAACTATTTCACAGAAATGATCACCATATTGAGACGACGTGTCGCGCACAACATTTGGATCGCTACCTTGAAGGTTAAGGTCACAGTATGACCTTGCAGCAAGATCATGTCCGGCCCATAACTTCGTTATTTGAAGTCGGATTTTACAACTATTTCACATAAATGATCACCATACTAAGACAACGTGTCGGGCGCAAGTCGGTAGATAGATCTCATTGAGTAGAAGTGCAGTGCAAAGAACAGTAACTCTGCCTTGCCTAAGTTTGGAATTATCACACTTTGGACTTTGTCTGGGACATAACTCTGAAACTACAAAAGATATACTTTTCTGTGTCCAAAACCTAGTAGGGGAGCATCACCTGGTTCAACCGGCTCTTGTTTTTAAGCTAGATATAGGTTGTTTTTTTTTAACTTGAAATGAAACAAAAACCTGCCAAGAAACTCTTGAGTTCACGCCGCACACAGTAATATGCTACGTATCATATCGATAAGAAATAGTCCTGAATGTTTTGAATCAAATTAAAGAGATACTTTAATGTTTAAATGGCTACCGGTAATTGATTCAAAGTTTCAGATTAATATTTTTAAACTTGCAAGTGGGAAAAATATTTCATTCTCTTCATTTTATTTCAGTATGTATTGATGAGGTGTCTGATACAGCTGATTGTGGCTGCTAAAGTTTAATAGTCATGCACTTTATTAGCAGAAATCAAAGTAATGACATGATAAAACTTACATAACTCCTTTCTGCTACTATTATTATTATAATCTGTCTTGTTATTATATTACAGCGTGAGTTTATAGACAGTGTATTAGACACAGATATGTTCCTGTATCTATCCCCGGACTGGCTATCTACTGTATATAAGAATGTCCTTGACACTGATTATATTAGAACAGGCCGGCTGGAACCGGGAATAAATAAAACTTTAAAAGGTA
>NW_026865382.1:0-18964 GCF_026571515.1 Ruditapes philippinarum | reverse complement strand
TTTTGGGAATCATGATTGTAAACAAGTATTCCAACTTTCAAATTAATATCTCAAACAGTTTCAGTCAAAAAGTGGACTGGTACTAAAAACTTAACCAAGATTCTAAAGTCGATAAAAGGCCTTAATTTTTAAAACAAATCCTTGACAGAGTTACCTTCTCTTGCGTACAGATGGGGGTAAATGATGTGAAATAGCATTAAAAGTTTCAAAGCAATATCTCAAAGGGTTAAGGCAATAAGTGGATTTTACCCATATTCAATGTATTTTCTAAGTCAAAAAGGGGCATAATTCTGTCAAAAACCTTGACAGAGTTATGTCCTCTTGTCTGTTGATGAAGGTCGTGAAATGGTAAACAAGTATGGTCAGTTTCAAAGCAATACCTCCAATGGTTTTGAAATAAAGTGAGGTGGTACAAAAAACTTAACCAAGCTCAATACACTTTCTAAGTCAAAAAAGGGCCATAATTCTGTCAAAAACCTTGACAGAGTTATGTACTCTTGTCTGTAGATGGAGGTTATGATGGTGAACAAGTATGGTAAGTTTCAAAGCCATACTTGTAATACTTCTGAAATAAAGTGGGGTGGTACGAAAAACTTAACCAAGGTGTGACGCCGACGCCGACGCCGGGGCGAGTAGGATAGCTCCCCTTTTCATAGAAAAGTCGAGCTAAAAATTACATCTAATTGATAACGAACAGTTCCAGCAAAGAAGACATGAAAAGTTCATTTAAGATGTCGCACCAACATAGTACAGATTATATGGTGACTTTCCAGTTTAACTGGTGAAGGAAGACCTCAGGTGCCCTTCCATGCATTATTTTAGGCATGAATTGGCACTTGAGTTAGTGAAAACCACAGATGTTCCGTAATCTAGCTGGATAGCTTCCTCACATAATAGAATCTTAAGTCTCTGTCAGGATTCGAATTCACAGCAGTGAGATTTAACTGGTTTGAAGTCAACAAACTTGGCTGAACCAATAAAAATAACATTTAACCCATTACTTCATGAGCATTTTGTGAAAAATGGCTGTTTTCATTGAAAAGTCTCCCGTTACAAGTTCAAATTGCTATAATACTATAAAAACTGCTTCAACACTAATCAAACTTGGCACAAATGTTGACTGGACCATTGCCCTTGAAACAACATGCTCTGGCTTTAATTTTCTGTTACCATGGCAACGAGGGGACATCTCAAAATTGCCAAAAATCACTTTTTTGCGTTGATTTTTTCCATCAAAATTGATTTCAAAGTGCTGCAACTTCTCAATGGATTGAGATAGAGTCAAATGCTTTTCAGCGTTGGTTACACGTTACCTTATGATCAATCTGGGGTCATTTATAGCCTCTCACAAGTCCAAAATTTTCTTGGCGATGAGGGGGACTCCCCCCCCCCCCCTTAAACCCTTTTAACAACATTTCTCAAACAAAAACAAGTGTTGGGGGCCTAAATAAGGCATTTTTTTCACCATTAGAGACAACAAAAAAAGGGGGGAGGGTGAAAAAGGCGTTAAAAGGCGTGTATATAACGTAATGGGTTAAGTATGATAAATAAATCATATTACACATAATATATATCTATGTGCTCTTAAACTATAACTTATATAACTTAAAATAATGGGGTTGGTTTCAACACAAACAACTGAATCAAATCATTCAATAGAATAAAACATAAATATCAATATAACTATCTTCAATTCTTTAATTTTATGTTTGTATTCCTTTTATCTTCTTTTATTTTACACAGAAAATTTCGAGAAAAATGATGCCAGCTAGTCTGAACAATAAATGTCAGAAGTACAAGTAAGTATTTATGAAAGGTAAAGACATGAACTTTATATGAGAATATCTTTATATGAGGATATAAAAGAAATATGACAACATGTCCAAGCTGTATGGTAATTGATTTACTAGGAAAATTTGTCATGACATTATTGATTCAGATTCTATGTCTAGCCATAAAAATACCATATATGACCTCATTCCTATAGCTTGATGACTCATTATTGTGCAGCTCTTGTAACTGGGTAGTAAAGGTGAAATTGCTTATTCCCCAATGAAATGTATTGATTTATACAAGTCATTTCTCTGAGTATTTTATTGATGTAACTTATTCGTTAAGTCTTGTATTTTCCAAGTTCACTGAGGCACAACCAGTGTCAAACTTGAATGCATGTAAGTACAATTCCATATTGCTAACTATCTGTATCTGAATGGGAACAATGTACTAATCAGCTTAGTCGGCAAGCAAGTGAATTTCAATTACAGTAAAGTCTTGCTATTAAGACCAATTTGGGGCCGCTGTGGAAGTGTTCTTATTATTGAGCCCGTCTTAATTTAGAGACCAATGCAAGTGGTAACTATATGAGATTCTGTAATAGGTGGTTATTATTATGTATTTCCTTAAGTTAAAGAATAATACATTCCTACATACTTGAGTTAACAATTTTATATCAAATATGGAAATATTCAGCAACAGAAAAAAGTATTCAATTCAACATCTTTAACCTTTACCCTCCTGGTGGCAACTGAATACACTGTTGACTATTCTGTCAGAAATAATACAATTTTACCTAGACTTGGTGAGGTTTAATGATGTACAATAGTGTGGTAAAGGTTAAATTTAATGGAGAATGTATCTATCAAGAACTGCAAAATATTCATACTTTCTAAAAACCAGCATTAATGATTATTTTCCTATACTTCACACCCAGGAACGGTCAGACCGACCAAATACAGTTGTCAATAATGGCACTTTATTTTAAGCGTTTTAGGCTTAAAGTTCTCATATGAATCAATAAAGCATATTTTTTTCAAAATTCACAGCAAATCTAAAATGTCAAATAGATCAATACATATTTAGCAAGGCTTAAGGTTAATGTCATTATATGGTATCAAATAAGGTTATAACGAAGGAACAGTATTAATATTTGAGATAAAATTTCATAGCAATGAAAGCTAAGCCTCCTGATTTTTGATATATAACCAATCACAAATTTCTGTTCTAATGAGGTACTGTATCATTATGATCATTTGAAATGATCAGTGTTCAACAGTTTGATGAATTAAACGAGGTCCAAGTTTTCCAAGTCTAAATTACTTTATACCATCTAACAAGCCATGTATTGATTGCACCATAAATGACACATCTTTAAGGAAGATCTTTTATAAAGTACAGTATCTGTTTACATGTTTATTGATTTTAAGTAAACGTTCTGCAAGCACACAGAAAATCAATCAGGCAGCATCGTAAGCTAGCTGACGCTGATTGCCTCTCGTAACATTGTAACACTTGGCTTTCCTAGTCGTGAAAACTTATTAAATTCTTCTCATGAATGACATCAAATGATATGAAAATAATTGGAACTGTATTCAACTTGTCAGTAAAGAAATTAAAAAGGCCAGATCTTCCTAATACATGACAACAAACTCTAATTACTGTATCATACATGTATTTCAAGCAAAGAATTATTATTACACAATATGCCGGCTTACAAAATAAGAATATTCTTTGGGAATAGCACTACCTTGTGTGTTTAAGTTGACCATTTCATACATTCAGCTGTATTTCTAATTTTATGTAAAGAACTAAAATTTCTCATTCCTTAAATTTAGTACATGTATTATACTGTTACATTGTTGATACTTGTAAGGTATTTCAATATGAAAATACTATTGAAATCCTTATAATTTTAAAGCCTGGTCTAATAGTAAGAATATTCAAGCAAGCAAGCACAATTCTATATTGTTGAGCTTGTATTCTCATTGGACAATGGTTGGACAGCATAAGGAAAAAGAAGAGAATCAAGTACTGTTTAGTTCTAAAAGGGAATATTTCGATGATGAAATGAGTGGATGAATAATCTATGATCACCCTGAATAATCAATACACAAAGTGAAGTCATCTTTAGTTCAATAACATTGTGCCTTGTTAATACCACTTGTATTGCTTGCTCTATTTAACTTAAATGACCTGTAGCTTATGTTTCAATTTTCATGTCATACCAGCCCAATATCTGTCCTACAGCCAATAATGCTTTCAAAACAAGCCAATTTTAAATGCCAGTGTAAATAACTTGTAACCTCAATTTTGGTTGTTTAGTCTAACTATATAATAAGAATTTTAAATAATAAACAGAACTTTATTATGGAGACAGAATTTTTGTAAAAATGATCAATATTGCATATGCTTAAAATGCAAAATTTACTAATTTTAAGTCCTTTGAAATTGGAACATTACTTACATATATGAAATCTTCTCGAGAGGGCATTAAAATAGCAGTTACATAAATATGCCATTTAATAAAGATACCTTTGTTTTAAAGAGTCAAATAATATGATCTGTCACCCCTTTGTATTTGAAATTTACATTTTTTTTAGATTTCAATAAAAAATAAGGATATACAACATGTATGTATATTTCTTCCAAATAAAGATATCATACTATTGGGTTCTATTGGCTTATGGTGAAGGAATAAATGAATCAATAGAATATTTTTTTCATTTGGCAAATTCAAATTCAATTCTTAATTTACATGTAAATGAATTTGTGCTCTTTTTCCCAATTTCTTGTGGTTGTACTAGTACCACCTTATGCAGTTTTTACACTGAAAATTGTTCCATCTGATCAAATGACAACAATTGATCTAACACAATTTGTTCATTCTAAGATTTTGGCAAAATAACATCAATTACCAGTATTGTACACGCCTTTAACTAAACATGACTTACAATCATCATATACACAATCCCTTTTTATCATCATGCATGGGCATGTCAAATATAACACATAATTCTATAAATTTATGCACCAAGTTAGATATATTTCATAAATAAATAATTAGAAATGTAATGCATTTTCAACAATGTTGATGATAATATTTTCTGCATTCTACATGAGGCAAACCTCTAGACTTTTTGGTTAGAATGACGATAATGTTTTTATCAGGGCTTCCATATGTTTCAAAATTGGGAAGTCAGAGACTGAAAATGTCTGACAATGGATGTCACATTATATAGATAAAGAAGGAAAAACATTATATCTTGGAAGTCACAAGCCAAAATCAGGAGTAAATGGCACACAAAGTTTCCATTTATGGAAGCCCTGTTTTATGATATCATATGGTGTGTTTTTAGAAATTAGAGCTATTCTATATATAATGCATGGTATATAAAATTATCATTCTGTTTCTGGCCAGTGTAAAAATCATTAATAATAATGGAGGGATTAAAGATTTCAGGTACAGAGCAGGAGTGTAATAGCAAATTTAACAAATTAAACAATAAATGTAGTACTCATACCAACTCCAGCAACTTGGGTCATGCCTAGGTCACAAATAAAATGGGCGCCGTCCGATTATACGATTTTTATAAAATCGGCAGATTTTTTGATGTTGGGACGCCGGGCGATTTTAAATCTGATACCTTGCGTGGTCATGAATGAAACAGTCGTCGGGCGATTTTTGCCGATTGGAATTTACAGAAAGAATTGAACGGATCGGGCGGTCACCGCCCGATGTCCGTACGGCGCCTGTGCGATTTAAAAATGAATCGCACGGTTGCCGCGCGGGCGCCGGGGGACAATGACTTTACACTAAATCAGCCAGTTGTAATAATGCCAGCAAAGAAGTCAGCTGACAAAGCCTAGGGTAAGGCCAAGGAGATGGTCCGTGTTGTTGACACCGAGTCACTACGGTCAGTATCGAGGCCGTAGAAGGCGAAAATCAATCAGACATTCGCATGGACATTGAAGAAAAAATTCATGTTTACTAGTATTCAAAAGAAATTCACAAATATATGTTTGAGGCAATTACAACAGTTTACTTCTTCAAGCTGAAATTACAACAAACACGAGCAGCCCGGTCGCCGGATGACAAAACGATGACCGCCCGGTGCCTGTACATGAATCACCCGATCAAAAAATCATCGCCCGGTCGCCGCCCGAGCGATATCCGCTCGATGATATTTTATACTCAGTGACCCCAAAAATTATCGTCCGGCCGCCGTTAGCTTTTAAGTATTACTTAAAACTCGAAGGCGCCCGCCCGATGAGCAAAATTTTCAGCTGCTGCCGTTCGATAGTCACTGCCGCCGGACGGTCGCCGGCCGATATTGCGATGTTTTTGGGAAACAGACGCCGCCCGGCGGCATTTTCTTATTTGTGACCTAGGCTTCAATAAGGTCACAGTGATTCCACTAGTGGAAGTTTTGGAGTCATGTTCTCCTGATTTTGGCTTGTGACTTCCAAAAACAATAATGCTTTTCCTAATTTTAACTATATAATTGTTCCAATGCCAGACATTTTCAGTTTCTTGACTTCCACATTTTGAAACTTCATGGAAGCCCGATTTGGAGATTGATAATTAAGCGTTAAATGTTAAATTGTTTATTCCTTTATTCCCACATTAAAACAAGAGGATTTTAATCTACTTACCAACACAATTATCACATAGGCTACAATGTGAGGCTCTTGGTGGCCTGAATATTTTACATGTAAAGCAGTATTTCAGCTTGACCACTTGACCTTTTATCACCACTTCCTTAGTACGGGGAGGGGGTCGGTATGCCCCAGGAACTGAGCTGTTAGGAATATCTGAAAAATACAGAACAGGGTAATTAACTACACTTAAATGCCTATAAGATTATCAAAACTATGAGCATTCTATGAGCACCAACTGATACCAAGTTGCAATTGTGTTGACTAATAAAACATTAACATTTAACAGACTTTTTTTCTAACTGTATCATACAAACATGAAGTACCAATTACAAAGTCATCATTCTTATCAAACTCATGTAGCACAACAAAAACAGGGGAAAAAAATTTTTTTAATCTCAGTGAATGATTAAAATGACATTACATGCATGCTACATGTACCTACATATTTTAACCAATAATGAAGACTGAAGAGAAAAAGTACTTGTGATGAAAAGAAGGCAAAATAGTGACTTCACACAAGTTACAATTTTCTTTTGGTCAATAAAACAGGTTCTTCGCAATGTTAGCAAAATATGTTTTCAACATTGGAAGGTTAGAAATATTATAAATTACAAACATGTAATTAATTTAATGACTTAACTAAATTTTAATAAAGTGTTGTACCAATTTGTCTCTCAATGTCAGCAGCTTCATCTGGTGTTGCCCTTGGAATTACTCCAGGATCACTGAAGCTTGTGCGAAATAATGTTGCCATGACAAAAATAAACAATGCCCCACCCACTGCTGGTATAGCTGGAGTCACATGCTCTGCTAAATATGGACAACTGAAATAGATAAATTATTCACATTATATAATATTTTATTATACATTATATATCAGAGTCAATTAAGTGCCCCATATAAGTGGTATATTTTGGAAACAATTAGGAATCATGTGAATTTATCATTACTCATTAACAATACAGTAACAATCATATCAATATTTTGTCATGTGTTTATAAAATACAAGATAAATGCATATAGGTTCTTTAACAAGAGGTTTATACAAATCAAAGAAAAAGTGCACTTTAAATCTTTTTCATTTTAAGCCTGAACTGCACATTTAAGAGTCAAAAAAAACTTTACTTTTACACTTCAAGTAACGAAGTTTGTCAATATTGATTCTATACCAGTAATTAAGATACATGTAAGTTTGATGGAGATCATTTCATTCGTTATTAAGATAGAGTAACACCCAAAAATAATTTCTGCTGTTTATAAGGTTGTTTAAAAAGACCAAATGGTTAAAAAATAAATGACAGTATTTTTTACATATGTGATATATTTCAAAACTGCCATCTCATCTTGCTTCTACACAGTGAAGAAAAAAAAAGACTTAAAGTCTAGCAAAAATCAGATCTAATTACCATGTATGTAAGTCACAGTAACATGCATATGTTGCATAATTATCAATTTAAGATTTCCAAATATCAAGATTTGCTAAATTTCTGATTTCCTACTTATAATAATTTCTAAAATTTCATAATATCCCATTGGAAAATTCATTGCGTAGAAGACTATTCAACTGTGTTTCTATGCAATGTAATTAAACATTTCAACTGTTTAGTAATAAAATATTTCATCACTTGATAATTGATTTAGCAAAGGATAGTCTATATTTCCATTGCTCAAATTTAGCAGAACTGACATAAATATCCTAATTGTCTATAAACTATATCACTATCTGCTCAAGTGGACTTTTTTCAAGTAATCAAGTACTGAATATATTCTTTTTTGCAAAAGTGTATCATAATATAAACAATGTAATTTACTAATTATGTATTGTCTACATGTATACTGAAACGGCTTCTTATGCAAAGAACACTAATATACATGTATAATTGACCTGTTCAGCTATAAATTTGAAATTGTGAACATAGTAAAAGAATTAATGTGTACATGTATGCCATTTTCTAGAAAGGTTTGAGTGTATGCACGCCCAAGAAATATTTTTTTTGCTTGATGAGTTTTGACATAGTAATTTTAGTATACTAAATATGTTCAAGAGATAATTAAAAATTGCAGATAAACAAATAAGCTATTTTTATTTTGGGAAATTATTTTAGTATATCAAGCATTCAATGCAGTAAATACCAAACTGTGTGCTAACAATAGTCTAATACCTAAGATTAACATGTAAATACAATGTATATACATGTATATATATACATACTCATTACAGAAATGCTAATAGAAAATAATTTTTTTTTGTATTTTTTAAGTCACACACGTGACAGACACCGGAAAGGTCATATTTCCAACTTCACTGGTGGGCACCCCTTATGTTCACTATTTCAGGCACAAGCCGAAACCAGAATGACACCAACAACCTTCTATAAGTTAATTAGATAGTTTCTTCCAATGACAGAATCCAAGGTCCCTGACAGGATGGGAACCAATCCAATGTAGTGTCTGTTACTGTGTGTTTGGTTTGTTTACCCACACCACCTAAAAAGATCCATATTGACAAGCATACAATGTACATGTAGAACCCTCACTGGTGACTGGCAAGCTATTCAAGGTAAGCAATCTTAGCCACTTGGCCTTGGACGCCCCAATTCAAACAAATGACTGCCAATAAAAGAGGAAGAGTGATGTTCCAATAGAGCACCGGACACCTAATCTAAGGCTGTGGGTTCACCAGAGGTGATAATTATTCTCTTTAAGCTTCCTTGTTAGACACTGTAATGATTAGTGATTACACATTAGCACCATTTTATCCAATAATCTATAGGTTTATTTAGTCCTGTACCTTTGTATGCACAGTGACAGGCTTTCGGCTTGTATGAACTATGCAAAGATGTTAAAATTATCATACAATAATGATAATCAGGAACAAAATTACTAATCATGTCATTCTGTAAAAAACCTAACTGAAAATTAAGAAAAAGCGACGTATTTTAAACTTGTGTTGCAAGAGTTGCTCCTATTTTCTACCAAAAAGAAAACAATATAAAATAAATAAACAAATAAAATTCCCCCTCCTATAAGGGTGTAATGGTTTACCGGTATACCGATATATTGCAATATGAAAAAATATATTTCGTACCGCGGTACGATTTTTGGAAAACCGGTATTTTGTAAAAATCATCAGGGCTGTAGAGGCCAAATATAGGCTGCTTCCCCAACCAAAATAGCCTCTTTTTCCCCAGTTTGGTCCTCAAAATTCCCCAGTCTTTTGAAATTTCCAATAAAATTTAGCACAAAATTAAATGATGGTGTTGAATTAAGGTCTTTTACTGCCTTGTTAGTTTTCCCCAGTGCTATTTGCTTTTCTATTTTGAAGATTTTGTTAAAAGTTTGTGTTAAATTTGAGACCCCATTTCTGAAAGTATGCCAAAATCGCGCATATTTTCCCCAAGAAAAAGGCTTAGGCTCCTTCCCCAAAAATGGTGTTTTGGCCCTGATCATATTTTTCATTTAATTGTTTTCTAATTTTGTACAAATGTCACATAAAATCTTTAATTGGCGAATTTTATTGGCGCCAACGTAAGGTTAAAGTATCCGACAACTAGTACACTTAAAAATCAATAAACGGCCGCATTATTTACATAAGCGGCCCAGATGTGAAAGGTCACACGTGACTAGTTTTGTTTATCAAATTGTGTGACACTTTACTTTCTATTTATTCCTTACATTTTTATTAAGTTTTTACTTAAAATATATACATATAATAATAATATATAATGTTACTTCATCTTTAAATCAAAACATATACCCGACAATATTGCCATTTTGCTGAAGCGTATTGCAATATATTGCAATACGCTTCAGCAAAATGTCAATATATTGCAATACGGTTTTAGCTGTATTGTTACACCCTTACCCTCCTATTGCATTTTTACCCCTCCAAAGGGCACCAACCTCCTTCCCTCAAAAGTGAAAAAAAACACTGGCCTCTTTTCACTTTGAACACTCGACGATAATTATTGATCCAAAAAGTTGTGATTGTTCCGTATTGGAATACCCCGCCTGTTATCATTGAGTTACATTAAAAATGGGGGCGCCCAACTAGAACTGACTCAATTTCATTGCTATATTGAGCCGCGACACAACAAAACCAACATAAAATGTGTTTGGGACCAGCATGGATTCAGACCAGCCTGTGCATCCGCACAGTCTGATCAGGATCCATGCTGTTCGCTTACAGACCCTATAACAAGTAAAGAAACTGAAAGCGAACAGCATGGATCCTGATCAGACTGTGCGGATGCACAGGCTGGTCTGGATCCATGCTGGTCACAAACCCATTATGTTGGTCTTGTCGTGACGCGGCTCAATTATATTCTTTGTTCTTTTATTTGATTTCCTTTTAAATATACATGTGTAGTCTATAGCCAGGTTGAATTCCCAGTATTAAACTATTATTTTCATATTCAACCTCAATGTTTTATCTATAGATGCTTTTTCATTTACTTCTGTTTTAAATGTATGTCTGAACTAACTCCTCCAGGGTTAGCCTAATTAATTTGGCGTGAACGGTTTGACCCATTTTACAGACTTTTTTTTTCTTACTGTCAAACCGTTACGCCTAATTTTAACTGTCATTTTTACGCACGGAAAATCTACCGGCAACACTATCGATAGTTTGGACTGATTTTTACTGCTTAAACCTTAAAGTAACTTCAATGTCCTCTAAAAATCAATAGAATATAAATTCTAGTACTAACTTCTCCTAGAAAAAATATTAGATTGTACCTGTCTAAACGCATACATGCGGTTTATTTCAAATTTGTACTGTATACACTATCTCCAGCGGACATGTTATGACGTCATCGTAAAAAAATCGATTCCGTGAAAGCTGGTAGTAGCAACCAGTGTGTCTAGCAGGTAAGTGTGGGTTACGCATGAAGATTTAACTTCAAAAAAAAATATCGGGGAAATAAATCTATTCATTATTTTTAAATAAATTTGTGCATTATTAAATACTATTGAAAAGTATCAATGTGTTAAACCTAAAATACAATGGTAGCAAATAGGCTCCGTACAAGTACTGTTGTTTAATATTTTTTAAATATTTTAATACATGTACTCAACATTTATCAATAGATGGTTTGCCTTCTTGTTTACTGCTAATGACTGCCGATAAAATACTGACATCATTTATACATGCATATTTAAATGGCAATTAAGAATGTAAAAGAAATAAAGGAATTCTTTTTCACATATTGCTGATATATATTATAATACCATATTAAACCTACTGATAAAGTTAAATGTCTTCTTGACATACTTTATTAATTTACTAAAAAAGGAACTTTATTGTGATCCAGCCATATGCTGTGTAACTATAAGGGAAGGGTCACCTATTTTAATTGAAATAAATTTTAAGTAGAGGATATTAAAAAAAAAGTCATTGAGAAGATAAGAATTTTCAAATGAACAGATTAAGAGACTTATACATGTATAAGGTGTATGTCTTGTTGTTTCATACTGTTTTGGTGACACTTTTGTTTGTGTCCCTTGTTTTCTTGTCTATGGTAAGTATCTTCCCTTTGCCCCTAGTTTTATTTCTTTATTCCGCCCCCCCCCCTTCCCCGAATTTAATGGTCCTATTAATCATTCATTTATATATTTTCTTTGATTTTGATTTCCTTGTATGTTACCATTATTTCTTTATATTTATCATTTTGTATCATTTTAGTGATAAGCCAGACCGTGCTCTCTCTTGCGCCGTCCGGTTTTTGTTTAGGATCCTCCTGGGTTCCTTGCAAATGGTTCTTGTTTCTGGGTCGTGCGGGGGTTGCGTTCATTGAACGCGGCCTTTCCTTGTTCATCTTGTTTATCATATTTTATACTTGTATACCGAACCGAACCATAACAAACAGATAATGATTATCAATACAAGGTTCGACAAGCAAGCAAAGAAATGTAAAGAAAACAGAAAAAACTTATCCACATATCCGCCCTCCAAAAAAAACACCCAAAAAAAACGCCTGAAACTGCAAAACCAAAACATAAATACACATAGTTGCCAAAGACGGCTCTGGTAGGTGCATGTGCTCCCTTGCGCCGGTTTCAACAGAATTCATCACTTAAACATAATAATGTAGAAATTTTAATCAACACCCACAGATGTGTACAAAATACGGCGGTAATCATGGAACTTTCAATGCAACACATTCGAGGTGCCGTTCAATGAAAAGCGGGAACTAGATAACATGGAATTTTAAATGGATATAGGTTTTGGTGTCATATTGCGACAGTCGTTCTAACAGACGACTACAGTAATCTAATCAGACTATTTCTCCCATCTGTCTTACATTGTTATGCTATTCTACGTCTTAAATAAGGGTCACTAAATTTCCGCTTGATGCGTTTTTATCATAAACCCGGTCATATCTGTTCGACAATTGCATTTTACTGAGGACTGTCTGAAATTCCATTTTATAGTTTGAAATTTTAAGATTTTTTTTCTCAGAATTTAAAGTTATTTTTGGTTGTTTTGAACTTCTTCCCCTACACAACTGTCCTCAATTTTTTTAAAGATAATAAACTAGAAATTGATAGGGAGTTTAACATAAATTGAAATTCTTCTTTGCTTCATCATGTATAGTATACTTATAATTCATTAAGATGTACCTACAATTACATTGTATTTTCATATGTGCGAAATCATGGCAGGGTTATAAAATAAAAAGGCAGTTCAGAAATTTCACCTAATGATCACAGATGTTAAAAAATCCGACATTACAATTTCTAATTTGACAATTTAAATGGACTTTTAAAATGCAGTATGATCTGACGTCGGACATCTAAGTAAGGTTATCAGAATATCCTTTTCACATTTTATTTTTAATGCTGAAATATTCTTGTGTGAAAAAAAAGTTATTCCTGCACAGAGATCTGCCGAGGACGCGATTTTGCGCCATTGGCGCTAAAAAAATGAGAATGGCGCAGGAAAATCGGCAGCAAAGGGCCATGGGCGCATCTAAAATCTGTGCCAGACTTATAAGAAAACAAAACTGTCTGCTGGGTTATTTAGTCATCCAGTCAAAACTGGTATCAACAGCAACATGTTACCTATGCTCCTGTAATTACGCATATTCTTGAGTTTATCCATTCCCCTATAGCTTTTGTCCATGTTATCTACTGACCGCATTTCTTCTCATAATCCCTTTCCCACACAGATACTCATTTCTACTACCGTAAATTTAATCCAATAAAACAAACAAACAAATTATACAACTACTTAATATTTAAAATGATTATCGGTAACTGAAAAAAAAGTGTTGCTATTTTAAGAAATACTGTAAGTTACAGTATAATCTGACAGGTGTTCAACTTGATCAACCCTAAGGTCACTCAAGTTCACGCAAGTTTTGGCTGATGAAGTGTAAAAAAGATGTATATTTCGTCATCAGAATGTTTGACAGGGTAATTAACCAATCAGAGAAACATTGTGCATGACTTTTTTCATGATCAAAAGGTCTGTCGGCAAATGTCTTTGATGTATGCTGTCTACACAGAGGCATACAAGGGGCAAGAAAATTCGTCAATATACAGTGGTAAGGGACATTTGGTGCAAAGTAGGAACAATTAAATGGATAATGCACAATATAAGACATTACAAGTAAGAACCAGCAATTATGTGTATAAATTTGCATATCAAATTTTTGAGCAGCCATTAAAAAAATATTTTCATTTTTGCCTGCAATTAATATAAGTTAGAAAGTTACCATGTAGGCATAATTTTTAATTATTGGTAAAGTACTGAATTATAAGTGAACCACTTGTCATAAAATATGATTTAAGTTTTATTACCGTGGCAATTCAATTATCTACAAACTTTTTAACAGTTATTTTGGTCAACGTTTACTTATTTTCGGGTCTCCCTAATTACCGACAAGAACCGTCAGGAACCGACAAGAACCGACAAGAGCCAATATATTACAAATAAACATGTACAGATGCGTTTTTATGATTGTTAAACATGCAGGGCATATTTATTTTTCATATGCGATAAGTTTTAGTTATGTTTTTTTCTTGTATTTTTATAGAAAATTAAATATATGCGTACCGACAAGAAAAATTCGAGTGCAACGCATACTGTTACTGTTAAGTTGACCCCGACAAGAAAGTTTGTTATTTTCAATATAATATGAATAATATAATCAGTTGCAAAAGTTGTGGTCAGAATATCTTATAAAAATGTTTCAACCTTATTTGTAGTCATAAAATAGTTTTTCATGACATTGCATGAATGTATATGCAACCGACAAGAAAAAACCAGGGGTCATGCGTAATGAAGATTTACCGACAAGAAATTGAGAACGGGCTGTAGTGTAGAAAGAACATGTATATAATCTTTTTTGTAATTTAATTACTTTTAACACTTCAAACTTTCATATTTTAATGCTTATAAGAAAAAATAATTGTGTTTATTCCATTTAGTTTTAAAATATATTTAACAAATCGATTACCGACAAGAAAAAACCAGGGATCATGCGTAATGAAGATTTACCGACAAGAAATTGAGAACGAGCTGTAGCGTAGATGTAGAACATGTATATAATCTTTTTTGTAATTAAATAACTTTTAACACTTTAAACGTTCATATTTAATGCATATAAGAAAAAAATATTGGTGTTTATTCCATTTAGTTTTAAAATATATTGAACAAATCGATTACCGACAAGAAAAAACCAGGGATCATGCGTAATGAATATTTACCGACAAGAAATTGAGAACGAGCTGTAGTGTCGATGTAGAACATGTTTTATAATCTTTTTTGTAATAAGATAACTTTAAACTTTCATATTTTAATGCATATAAGAAAAAAAAATGTGTTTATTCCATATAGTTTTAAAATATATTGAACAAATCGATTACCGACAAGTAAAAACCAGGGATCATGCGTAATGAAGATTTACCGACAAGAAATTGAGAACGAGCTGTAGTGTCGATGTAGAACATGTTTATAATCTTTTTTTGTAATTAGATAAGTTTAAACTTTCATATTTTAATGCATATAAGAAAAAAAATATTTGTGTTTATTCCATTTAGTTTTAAAATATATTTTAACAAACCGATTACCGACAAGAAAAAAACAGGGATCATGCGTAATGAAGATTTACCGACAAGAAATTGAGAACGAGCTGTAGTGAAAGAACATGTATATAATCTTTCTTTTGTACTTTTTTTCAGTTTTTGAAGAAATTGATGATGACTTAATTCTCACCACTGAGAAGAAAAGACAGATATCGTGACGTACAAAGATGTGATGTTATGCATTATACGCTTGTATTTGTTTAATGAAAAAACATTGAAACCTATTTCGACCCCTCAACAGGTCTCATCAGGTTGTGGTTCATTTCTCCACTAGAATAAAGAAATAAACAGATATCCCTACTATAGGTTTTAATATTTTATTATCATAAAACTTACGGGCAGTTAGGCCACGCCAGAGGTTGCAGAAATTTTTAACTTTTTTGTGTATTATATATGTATTCATATGCTTTTTGAGTAACTTCGTATCTCAAATTAAACATTCTCACATCACATGTGCATAAACCATTATTTTGTAATTATATATGTTAATGTCATGTGTCATTTATGTATTATATGTTGTATTTGTATATATGGTGATGAGCTTTTTATGCTTAAACCAAGTAATAAAGTTTCAGTTCTGTTCTGTTCTGTTCAATGTACGAATTATCTCTTTCTTTCACAGCTGTTCATTTCGAAATTGTTTTCGCACCTTTTCACACCAAGCCTTTGCTATGAACAAGCGCAATACACGCTTAAAGTTTTCACAGCTTTGATTAAATTAAATCGCTCAAAGCTAACTGAGTGAGAAACACACGCGCACAAGCTTTAATTGAGTAATATCAATAAATTTTGTTTGAGCAATCGATTTTGAAATTTGTACTGGAAAATTTTTTTTTTTGCCCTGAATATGTTATATGTATATATGCTAATAAAATAACTGAATTGAATTTATGTTTTTGTCCATTATTTTATTTTATTTCTATATTCTTATATCTTATTGCATGCAAGCTTTACCGGTGTATTTGTGTAAAAATTGTAAATGGATTATTATTGGATAATTTAAATGGCAGGTATGTACAACTTTAAATATGAAATATATTTTGATACAGTTATGAAATACTATTATTTTAAACAACTATAACTAATCACTTTCATTAAATATGTTATATCTTGCCTATACATAATGTCTCTTTAAAGAAAACATGATCATGAAGCATGATAATATTTGTCGGTACTGTATGGAAGAAAACATTTCTTGTCGGTAGACATGAACACATTTCTTGTCGGTACAGAAATATTGCCTAAATGCAGGATATTTTGTAATCAATGACAACGAAATGATTTAAAATTTATTGAATATAGACTGACAATAAATTATTTGAACACATTTAAAAACCTACGCAATAATGAAACTTTCTTGTCGGTATCCGCGAATATTCTCATATCATCATTCATAAATGATGATATTCTTAATTGAATTAGAAAACATTTAACATAATAATTATAATTTATAATACAACATAATCTTAATAAAAATAATTTATGATTTAACACTTATACACATTCTTAATGTAATATCAATGATACGAAGATGGCCGAGTTCTTGACGGTGAGAAACTGAAACTGACTTCTTGTCGGTATAGATATTTGCCTATAAACATGGTTCAGAACGAATTTATAATGTTTTTTATGTAAAAAATATTAGGAATTATTATTTTTAAATGATGAATAAGTGAAATTAATTCGTATTTTCCTATTTTTACTTCTTGTCGGTTCTTGTCGGTTCCTGACGGTTCTTGTCGGTAATTAGGGAGACCGCTTATTTTCCCAAGACCCATACTTTGGTAAAAATGGCCCATCATTTTCAGACCAAGTGGGCCCAGGGCCCAGTACTTTCAAATTCTTGGCAGATCTCTGCCTGCATAATTCATAATAAATAACTTAAACAAATTATATTATAAAGCTTGACAAATACAATCGATTGCCGCCGATACCTGTGTTACACCATGGAAATTTTACAATTTTACCCTGTTTTACCCTGTCACCGCTTGCGTCATTTTCCAATATGGCCGCTTACAATAATTTTCAACGATTTAAAAAGTTAAAGTGGAATATTTAGACTTGTGTTCGACTTTAAAGTATGATAACTTGGAACCTTGCATAAAAAACGGTTCTCTTTCAGGTAATGTAGACCGTTTCTTTGAAACTTTTTTAGTTTTCGCTCCCAACAACTTCTAATTGGGAAGCGTCCGTGCATAAAAATGCAGTTCGTGGTTGGACTTGGAAAAAGACAGCGCCCGACCAAAATTATCTCGGTGTCTCTTTGACAAGTCTAATTAGTTGGACTACTCCAGGGTTATTCATGTTTGTTGTTGACATAGTAAAAGTTAACATATTCTAACAGAATTTTACAATTTAAGACTCTTTAATTAACCAACAAATATTAATCATTATTATTTTATAAATGTGTATTTACTGTACATATTAATGTCTTTGCTAAAGACAATTAATATACATTGTGTGTAATTGCATAGCATATTATGCAGATCTTACTTATAGATGTCTTTGTATGAAAACGCAGTCATTCTTAATTTAAATGCCTGTATGTTTATGATTTTATTAATTATGCAGGTCTGAACTCAATTATATGATACATGCTTCAGGCATTAGGCATACATCATACGTAGCATGTGCCCTTTTTCATGGGTACCACTAAAATACGCAACGGAGATTTTTTGGCGCAACGGACGCAACGGGCGCAACGGAGATATTTTTTTAGAAAAAGCGGCACAACGCCTTTTTTAAAGTCAATGTGCTATATTTAAGCATCTAAAATGATTGTTTAGCACTATTAAGTAAGTATGTTTTAGAATGTTTCATAAATTGTGTATGGTTAATTGCACTGAAGGGTTATATGCCTGGCGAAATGGAAATTTCATGGCGCAACGGAGATATTTTTTTAGAAAAAAAACGACACAACGCCTTTTTTAAAGTCAATATGCTGAATTTGAGCATCTAAAACGACTGTTTAGCACTTTTAAATAAGCATGTTTTAAAATGATTCATAAATTGTATATGTTTACACTGACGGATTATATATGCCTGGCGAAATGGAAATTTCATGGCGCAACAGAGATAATTTTGGAAAATCGGCACAACGTATGTACTAATATATGAAATTAATTAACACCAATGTTATTTGAATAAATAAATTTAAAAAAAATATTTAAAAACCTTAATCGTATATCAAATAATCAGATAGCTGCAATGTTGATTTTGTAAAGGATTGTGTGCCGGCGAAATGGACATTTTGTCTGCGCAACGGAGATTTGTTTTTTTGGGCGCAACGGAATTTAAAAAGAAAGCAATGTTTGTCCTAATCAAGTTGTAATATGAAGAAGTAAATCATTACAGATATTAACTGAATTACTGAAGTGGTGTAATAAAAGTCTGTTTTATTAATTTAAAAATGGAATTAAATACGTTTTATCGTTATGGC